>NC_067463.1:2447500-2747500 GCF_025434085.1 Hippocampus zosterae | reverse complement strand
ATTTCAACATTTCGTCAACGAGGATTTGCGTCATAGCCTATGTACAATGTACAATTTACTGAGGGTACTTGAGGGCGGCCGAGAGAAGCATTTTAAATGGTACACGTGAGCTATGATAACACGCTGCAAAATGTGCATCCCGTGCCTCGTTCATCTTAGCGGCCTTTATGGCTGTTGCTCATTACGGCATGCGTGTAAGTGTGTGCGTATGCGGTCGATTGCGGGAGGTTGGTTGATTGGAAAGTAGATCTTCCGTCAAAAAAGTTTGTGCACCCCTGCTCTATAGGACGAACTGCAGGGGGGAGAAATGTTTCATGATGAATGTTCGTTGTTTTATTTGTAGCCAACTTAGTCATGTTGATAGTAGGCTAATATAGCTCATAGAGATACATACAGCATGTGTTGCCTTGTGTGAAAAGAAATAGATATTCATCCATCCATTGTCTGAACCTCTTAACCTCAGTCGGCTATATTAAAAAGAAAAAAAATACTAAATGCACATCTGCAGCACAGGCTGTCGTTGCATTATGCAGTTACCATTCATTATTAAAGGAGGGGCGATTAGAAAGACTGTTCCATTTATGTCTTCATATAACCGCGTTTACCTTTTTTTTTAAATGAATATTGAGAATGTCTGCGATTGGCTTGCAACCAATTTAAGGGGGCACCAGAGATTGACCAGAGTGGCGACATTCATGAGGTTCAACCTCAACGGTGCTGCCCTACTTTGCTTCTACTTCTAACATGTGTTGCCACATACGCGCTATACACTCAGTTAATCAATATTAACTAAGTATGAGTAAATAGTCGCCGTCTGTGAGTTCAGCCTGAGTAACTCCCAAGAGCAAAGGTGTGGATTATATGGAATCATCAATCCAACTCATAACACATCTCACTCGCCCTTTCAAGCTAAGGAGTGGCACTCAGTGAGTCACTGGGCATACACTGCCGGTTGTCATGACTCCACAGTGTTTTCGACTAAATGTTGACTTTGAATTTGTGGAAATCCCGTGTTGACCTTATCTTTTAAAAAGAACACATTCCGATTCCTGTCAACAGCTCAAATGTCACTTTTTAAACCTGGGACATTTTAACAAGTTGCTTTTACCCTATCCCCCCCCGCCCCCCCCCACCAAATAAATAAATAAATAAATAAATAAACACGCATGGATAATACTTAAGCAGTGTTTTTTTGTTTGTTTGTGTGTATTTTTTGTGATCTTTATAGAGGAACCAAGTACTCAATTGAAAACATATTTCAGGACCGAGAATGACATGTGCATAGACCCTCATCCAGTGTTATAATTCTTAATGTTGCCTTACCTTGTTGTCTTGCGATGACTCCAGAGCAAAGATAAAACGTCCTGGCCTTGTTTTTTTTTACTTGGACTCAGTAGGTGCTTCATGCTTTTATTGTAAAATCACACCCTTTTCCATGTGAGCCTATCAGCAACTCTAGATTACCAGCCCCCTGGAGCTATAAAGAAATGATGTCATCCCAGTAAATGTCTACACTTGCATGAATGATAGAGGTGGCATGTTCAGTAGCTCAAAACAATTACTGCGAATTTAGTGCTTTATGGAAGATTTTATTACAACCACGTTTGTTTGAGGGGGGGTTGTTTCTGAATGACCAATGCTAAATTCATTCATTCATTCATCTTCCTAACCGCTTGATCCTCACTAGGGTCACGGGGGATGCTGGAGCCTATCCCAGCTGTCTCTGGGCAGTAGGCGGGGGACACCCTGAATCGGTTGCCAGCCAATCGCAGGGCACACAGAGACGAACAACCATTCGCACCCACACTCACACCTAGGGACAATTTAGAGTGTTCAATCCGCCTGCCATGCATATTTTTGGAATGTGGGAGGAAACCGGAGCACCCGGAGAAAACCCACGCAGGCCCGGGGAGAACATGCAAACTCCACACAGGGAGGCCAGAGCTGGAATCGAACCCGGTACCTCTGTACTGTGAAGCCGATGTACTAACCACTGGACTACCGGGCCGCCCCAAAGTGAAACACAAAGGTTAAAAAAAAAAAAGTGCTGCACAGCATCATAAAATCACACAAAACTACCGGGCCCAATGCTAAATTGTTTTGGCCAATCGAAGACCTACTTTTCCCTGCTGATGAAGTCCTTTGTTTTGTTGGCAGTGAGAATTGGGTCATGATCTTGTTGTATGATGAAGCTTCTTTCAATTAATTTGGATGCATTCATTCTGCTGCTAACATCATGGGTTATATTAATTAATATGGTCGAGTGAGCCCGTTCCAAGCCGTGCAAGTCCAAGCCGTGACATGACCATCACCATGCTTCACAGATGAGTTTGTGATTTTGGATCATAAGCAGCTCCTTTTTTTCCCTCCATAATTTGGCCTTTCCTTCACATTGGTAAGGGTTAATCTTGGACTCATCAGTCCATAATTCTTTGTTCCAAAAGTTTTGTGGCTGTTCTCTGTACTTATTTGCAAAATCCGATGTGGCTTTCCGATTCTTTTTGCTGATGAGTGTTTTGCATCTTGTGGTTTGGCTATGTATATTTTTTCTTCTTTTGATGTCTTTATTGATGATGTAGCTCATGATAGTCGCAGTAGAATGAATTCTGACGTCTGCAAAACCATTTTGTCTGGCACTTTACAGAAAAAAAATAATCTAAACTAGTCAGGAGAAGCTTCATCATGCAATAAGATGATGAAAACACACTGTCCATACAACAAAGGCCTTCATTAAGAGTAAAGTGTGGAAGGTCTGATGGTGACCAAGTTAATCACCAGACCTTAACCCCTTATTGAGCAAAGCATAAAACACACAATTTAGTCATAGAACTATTTGTAATGTATTGTGTAAAGTAAGGGCGGCCCGGTAGTCCAGTGGTTAGCACGTCGGCCTCCAGCTCCGGCCTCCCTGTGTGGAGTTGGCATGTTCTCCCCGGGCCTGCGTGGGTTTTCTCCGGGTGCTCCGGTTTCCTCCCACATTCCAAAAATATGCATGGCAGGCTGATTGAACACTCTAAATTGTCCCCAGGTGTGAGTGTGAGTGCGAATGGTTGTTCGTCTCTGTGTGCCCTGCTGGCAACCGATTCAGGGTGTCCCCCGCCTACTGCCCGGAGACAGCTGGGATAGGCTGCAGCACCCCCCGCGACCCTAGTGAGGATCAAGTGGTTAGGAAGATGTGTAAAGTAACTGTGAAGTTACAACATAAAGCACAGTTTAAGCAAATTTTTGTTAGATATATACAGGTATAGTCAAAGATACTGTATGCATTTATAGTTGGGGGGGAAAAAAAGAAGACCAAAAATGCAATGCAACAAATATTTATCGGGAGACGGAAGACAAAATCAAATCCATTCGGGGAGAAAGGCTAAAATAACTGGAATATACGCGACTTATATACAATAGCTGCTAGGTAAAGTACTAATGAGGTACTCAGGTACAAGGTTTCAAACTGCACGCAGTTACATTGTCACACCACACAGGAAGTCATGCACAGTTACCACCAACCTTTGCTGTTGCTGTTTTTCATTTGAACGCTTTATATTACATGCCAAAAAGGGTTTTTCGTAACACTACAAATATTGACTGTAGTTCTGACTTTACTGTTACATTAACAACATGTTGAGACGAATGTACAAATTCGGTTTACATCACAGCCACGGGAGCAGAGCTCCGTTCTAAATCGAGGCTCACTTGTAAATATTATTTCAGACTTTTTTTCTTACTTGAGGTGTGTGGGAGCAAGTTGTCACTGTGTCGCCCTAAGGTGAGAATGTGGTGGTGGTGTCTAAGGCAGCCGAGCTTCTCGTACTTCTAGAGTTCAACTTGGAGAACATCTTTTGGCTCAGGCAACCCGATTTCTTGAGTAGCCTCAGAAGGTCGTGGCGAAACTTAACGCCAATAAAGGCATATACAAAGGGATTGAGACAGCACCTTAGAAAGGCTACACACTGTGTGACATCAATGGTATACACAAGGTTGTTCTCATATGTGCAATCTGTAGTGCCTCCGTTTGCAACGACAAGCGTGGACCAAAACAAAGCCACATTGTAAGGAAGCTGACAGACCACAAACACAACAACCACGACAAGAATCACCTTGATGGCCTTATTCCGCTCAAAGTTCCGAGCCTGGCAAAGGGTCTGGATAATTTTCACGTAACAGCAGCTCATGACCAAGAGCGGAAGGGAAAATGCTACGACAATCTGGCTTATCTGGATGCTTATGCGAAGGGGGTCAGAAGTACTGGAGAAAGGTGTGCAGGTTCCTTTGATGACTGCGGTGTAGTTCATGTCTGGTATGGAGACAATCAGAGCTAGGGCCCAGACAATTGCGGATGACACTTTGCTGAAGAACACAGCTTGGGAGCGGCGGCGGTGAGCAGAAACAGCCTTGGCGATGGCAAAGTACCTGTCCACACTGATTAAACAGAGGAGGAACATGCTGCTGTAAGAGGTGACCTTGTAAACAGTGTACATGATCTTGCATATAGCCACACCCAGCATCCAGTTAGCCATGGAATTAGCTGCCCAAAAGGGGAGTGACGATGCAAAGAGGAAATCGGCAAATGACAAATTGAGCAGGTACACATCTGTCATGTTCTTCAAGCGGTTAAAGTAGATGAACATGACGATAACCAGGAGGTTCCCTGCCAGTCCCGTGAGGCTGATGATGGAGTAGAAGGTTGACATGAACCACAGGCGGAAGTGGTGGTTGTTCGCTTTGTCACAAGGCAGAGGAATGCCGCTATAATCAAAGCTGAAGGAACTGTAGTCCATGTAGTCTGTCACATTCTCCTCTTGTTGACACACACAAGGCTGCAATCAAAACAGATTAAATGATTAAAATAAAGTCTACAATGGTATTGAAACACATTATCATCCATCCATTCATCCATTTTCTGATCCGCTTATCCTCACATGGGTCGCCGGGCATGCTGGAGCCTATCCTAGCCTTCTTCGTGCAGTAGGATTTGAAAAAAAATTTCAAGATGGCGCCCGAGTAGGCAGCCTTCGGCAAGTGCTCTTCAAGAGCCTTGCTTTTTTGTTCTTTTTGGGTGTTTTTGTCTTTTTGTTTTGTCACATGTTGTTTGTTGTTTCATCCTGTGGACCTGATATGGACTGTTTTCAGTCAAAGGAGAAGTATCTGTGCTTGGTGGTTGCGCCTTTTTGGCAGCGCGCCTGTACCAGCACAAATTTTGATTGGGAGGAATGTCGGCGTCATTGACTGTCGGTGCTGGACAGACCTGGGGTGCTTGTGTTTTTTGCGCCTGTAATGGGCAGCATTTTTCACAACCCCGTTTTGTTCAGTGGCTGTGTCGGCGCTGTTGGACAGTGGGCGTTGGTGCGGCAGGATGGATGCCTGCTGAAGATGAGGATGTGGAGAGAGGAGCGTTGGCGCAGAGCGCCGATGCATATTTGGAACCGAGAGTCGCCGCTTGGAATTGAAATGGATTTCCATGGGACAGGAGAAGTGAACCAATCTCTTTTTTTGTCAATGGATGCTACAGCTTCTTGTTGACTTTGAAACTTAGCTTGTCGCCGACGTGTGCACATTTTGAGCATGACGTCTCTGATCCACTGGTTAAAGGACACGTTGATTCTCTCCTCTTTCATCTCAAACTGCTTCAAACAACAAAGCGTGTGACGGAAAAGTGGTTAGGACTTCACGACTGTCCGTGTTCTATGTTATGTGTTGTGTTTATTATTTTACTTTGTTAACTGTTTTGTTAAGCGCTTTGTTACAGCTCCCGCTGTTGTGAACGCGCTATATAAATCAGCATGTATTGTATTGTATACAATATTGTATTGTATTGTATTGTACGCAGGGAAAACACTGAACTGGTTGCCAGCCAATCGCAGGGCACACAGAGATAAACAACCATCCGCACTCACATTCACACCTAGGGAAATTATCGAGTGTTCCATTGACCTGCCACGCATGTTTTTGGAATGTGGGAGGAAACCGCAGTACCCGGAGAAAACCCACACAGGCACTCGGAGAACATGCAAACTCCACACAGGAAGGCTGGAGCCGGAATCGAAACCTGCACCTCTGCACTGTGAGGCCGCTGCGCTAACCAGTCTGAACCGCTGTCCTGCGGTACCACACAATATCCATCCATCCATTTTCCACTGCATTGGGTCACGGGGACAGCAGATTTAGTAGGGAAGCCCAGACTTCCCTCTCCACAGCCTCTCCTTCCTGGGCTTCCCGGCGAATACCGAGGCGTTCCCAGGCGTTGACATAGTCTCTCCAGCATGTCCTGGGTCGTCCACGGGGTCTCCTGCCAGTGGGACGTGCCCGGAACACCTCACCAGGGAGGCGTCCAGGAGGCATCCTAATCAGATGCCCGAGCCACCTCATCTGGCTCCTCTCGATGTGGAGAAGCGGTTTGACTCTAAGCCCCTCCCGGATGACCGAGCTTCTCACCTTATCTCTGCGGAGAAAACTCATTTTGGCCGCTTGTATCCGGGATCTTGTTCTTTCGGTCACGACCCATAGCTCGTGAGACATAGATGAGGGTCGGGACGTAGGTCGATCGTTAAATTGAGAGCTTCGTCCTTTGGCTCAGTTCCTTCTTTACCATGACAGACCAATACAAAGTCCACAGCATGGCAGACGCTGCACCGATCCGCCTGTCGATCTCTCGCTCCCTCTTGCCCTCACTCGTGAACAAGACCCCAAGATACTTAAACTCCTCCACTTCGGGCAATATCTGCTCCCTGACCCAGAGAGGGCACTCCACCCTTTTTCGAGTGAGGACCATTGTTTCAGATTTAGAGGTGCTGATACTCATCCCAAGCACTTCACACTCGGCTGTGAAACGCTCCAGTGAGGGTTGGAGAGCCCTGCTTGAAGGAGGTCTTCGAAATACTCTGCCCACTAACTCACAACGTCTCGAGTCGATGTCAACAGTGCCCCATCCCCACTGTACACAGTGTTAGTGGTGCACTGGTTCCCACTCCTAAGACGTCGGATGGTGGACCACAATTTCCTCGAAGCCGTCCGGAAGTTGGATTCCATGGCCTCACTGAACTCCTCCCATGCCCGAGTTTTTGCCTCGGCGACCACCAAAGCTGTGTTCCGCTTAGCCAGTCGATACCTGTCAGCTGCCTCTGTGGTCCCACAGTCCATAAAGGCCCGATAGGACTTCTTCTGCTTGACGGCAGTGGTGTCCACCAGCAAGTATGGGGGTTGCCGCCACGACAGGAATCAACCACCTTACGGCCACAACTCAGATTCGCCGCCTCAACAATAGAGGAACGGAACATGGTCCACTCGGACTAAAAGTCTCCTGCCTCCCCTGGGACATGGGAAAGGCTCTGCCGGAGGTGGGAGTTGAAACTCCTTCTGACAAGGTCGGACTAGCATCTTCCCCCACCACTGGAGCCTACTACCCACCAGGTGGTGATCAGTTGACAGTTCTTCACCCGAGTGTCCAAAACATGCAGCCGCTAAGACAAAAACATAAATAACCACACTTTATTATTTCTGTTCTTGTCTTAGATTTGTGTGTTGAGAGGTCAGCTGGCTATTAGAAGGACAGAGCATGAATGTCTCTCACGAATGTGCATTCTTGCTTTGCCCTTCTCTTTATTATTATTTTTTTCCAAGAAGGCACCTGAGTAGGCAGCCGTCGGCAAGTGCTCTTCAAGATTCTTACATTTTTGTTGTTTTTGTCTTTTGTTTTGTCACATGGTGTTTTTGTTCCGTTGTCTGGACCTGATGTGGATTTTTTTCAGCATTTTTGGCCACGACATTCATCAAAGAAGAAGAATTTGTGCTTGGTGGTTGCGCACTCTCGGCAGCACACGTGTGCCAGCACCGATTTTGATTGTAAGGAATGTTGGCGCCATTGGACAGTCGTTGCTAGACAGCCCCGGGGAGATTGTGTTTTGCGCATTTTCACAGCCCCGCTTTGTTCAGCGGAAAGGTCGGAGCTGTTGGACAGTCTGCGGCTGGATGGATGGATGGCTTGAGGGGCCGCCGATGAGAAGAAAGGAGCGTCAGCGAAGAGCGCCGATGCGTATGTGGAACTCGGAGTCGCGACTTGGAATTGAAGCGGATTTACATGGCACAGGAGATAAGAGCCAATCTCTTTTTCGTTAATGGATGCTACAGCTTTTTGTTGCTTTCAAACTTTTATAGCAGATATGTGCACATTTCAGCATGACGTCTTTGATCCACCTTGAAAAGGACACTTTGATTCACTTGTAGATAAAAGTGCATTTAGATAAGGATTCGTTCAATGTCGTAAATGTTCACAACAGCAAAGTGTATGCAGAAAAAGTGGTTAAGATAGCACAACTGTCTGTTTCATATGTGTTGTGTTGTATTATTTTGTCATTTTCTGTTAACGGTTCTTTTGATGGTGATGCAGGTGCCCGCAGCAGCTCCTCTCTCTCTCGTGAGGAAAGAAATTCTCTCTGTGCTGTATGTTGTACATGTAGCATATTTGACAATAAAGTTGACTTGACTTGACTAGACTTGACTTCAAAGCGACCTTGAAGGAACCCTGACGAGAAGGCAACGTTTGCTTGTTTTGCAAACGCCCGTAAATAATAATGCAAAGACACTTTACAATCAAAACAAGAACAATAAAACCACAGATAAAATTATAAATAATAGAAATGAATCTAATGAGAGAGATGAAGTTAAACTGAAAATGTGATTTTAAATAGTCGACGCCGGCAACATCGCCATCGCGAGGAGCACTAGCCGACCCAGGACAACCGTGCGATGACCGACGGTCCAAAACCCCAATGAACCGCGACAGGAGTGCAGGGACTCCCCCATGACGAGAGCAAACTCCAGCAGCGAAAGCAAACCGCAAAAAAACGCTAAAAGAAAAGAACAATTGCAACAAAAAAAAATACAATAAAAACGCAAAAAAAAAGAATAATTGCGGGTGAGCAGCGGCAGCCAGACGCGCCAGCATTCATTCAACCCAGAAGTAAATGTTTACTGCTCAGCGGAATAGGGGCTTGAGGAAGTTATTCGTTGTTATAAGTTGATCTACATTTCTTAATTTTTTTGTTTATTGTTTTTGTTATGAACAGGTGTAGTTATAACTACTTTACGGAAATGTTAATGTTTTCTTCTTCCTGAGGTAGGGTGTGGGGGGTAACAGAAAATAATTGAGAGCCTCTGTTGTAGACACACTCGGTGAAGGCCCTCGTTATCGAGGAATGCGGCCCCCAGGACAAGGCGACAGCTCTTGATGCTTGTGTCTCCGATGACTGTGGAGGCCCAGTCTTTCCCGGACGCCCCGCCGGCAGGATTGACAGAAGTGGGTTGGGGGGCTGGGCGGTTGCCGGGCCCTCTCCTTCCTCCGCGCTCGCCGGTCCTCCTCCGCAGCGACGTGTCGAGTCTCGAGGATCCGGACCCCGCCCGCACAGCCCCACGCCAGGCCGCCCGCTCCGCGGCCAGGTCAGCCCACTGTGCCGGTTGAATCCACTGAAGATGACCCTTTAGCTGGTCTTTGAATCGTCTTTTAGGGCCACCGCGGGGACAGGTGCCCTCCAGCAACTCCACATAGAGGAGCTGCTTCGGGAGATGGTCGTCGCTCATCCGCTGCACGTGGCCGCCCACCGCAGTTGGGCCAGGGTGATCATAGCCTCGATGCTCGTGAGGCCAGCCAGGATCTCATTATTGGTCACTCTCTCCTCCCAGGAAATGTTGAGGAGAGATCGGAGTCATCCTTGGTGGAACCTCTCGAGCCTCTTGATGTTGCTCCGGTAGAGGGTCCAAAATTCGGCGCCATAGAGAAGGGTCGGGAGGACGACAGACTCCGTACACCATGATCTTCGTGTTGGTGGAAATGGTGTGATTCCTGAAGACCCGACGACCGAGGCGTCCAAAGGCTGTGTGGGCTGCCTGGATACTGTAAGTGAGATCATCCATGAGGCCGGCGTCATCCTGGATAATGCTGCCCAGGTAAGGGAACGCCGAGACCTGCTCGATGGGTTTGTCTTCGATGGTGATTTGGGGTGGAGGATCTGGTGTTGACGGAGAGGCCAAAGGTCCTGTACGCCGCGGCGAAGCCGTCCGCGATATTCGGAGCTGGAGCCCCCCGGAGGAGTTGGAGACCGCAGCATTGTCATCAGCGTACTGGAGTTCGCTGACGGTCGTGACCATGGTCCCCCGCCTGCTCCTCAAACGGCTGAGGTTGAAGAGCGACCCTTCAGTTTGGTAGCGTAGAGTGATTCCGTGCTCCTGGACAGAGGTGACGTGGTGGATGAGCGCGGCGATGTAGAGGCAGAACAACGTCGGCGCCACTATGCAGCCATGTTTGACTCCGGTCCGAACCGGGAATGGGGGAGTGATTTTACCCTGAGTCAGGACGCAACCCTTCATGCCGTAGTGAAACATCCGGATGAGGGATATGAATTTGGGGGAGGAGGGGGCAGCCTTGACGGTCCAGCACTTTCCAGAGTGCTGCTTGGGGCACAGAATCAAACGCTTTGGCCAGATCATAAAAGATGGCGTGGAACTCCCTCCGCTGCTCCCGGGACTTCTCCAGGAGCTGTCTGGCACAGAACACCATGTCCGCGGTCCCCTTTCCTGGACGGAAGCCCGCCTGGGACTCCGGAAAAACCCGCTCAGCGAGACAGGTGAGTCGGTCGGCCAGTGTACGACAGATGAGTTTTCCAGCAGTTGACAGCAGGGAAATTCCACGATAGTTTCCACAGTCGAGTTTGTCGCCCTTCTTGAATATCGTGACGATGACAGAGTCCTTCAGTTCCCCAGGCACCGTCTCCTCGGCCCAGCATTGAAGGATGGAGGTGTGGAGGCGGGTGAGGAGATGTGCATCCCCAGCTTGTAAAAGTTCTACGGGGATGTCGTCGACTCCAGCAGCTTTGTTCTTCTTCATCCTCAGGGCTCCGGAGATCTCCCGGAGAGTCGGCAGCTCCGTCATCCAGTGTTGCACGGGGAGCTGGGGGACAGGATCGAAGAAGCTGTCTATTGCGCATGTCGGATGGTTCAGGAGCTCCATGAAATGCTCCTTCTATCGCTGGTGAGTATCCTCCTTTTCCTGCAGGATTGTGCAGTCCTTTGCCTTCACAGCCATTGGAGCACTGTGAGCCGGGCCGATGATCTTACTCGTTGTTTCGAAGAAGGATCTAGTATTGTGACGGTCAGCGAAACTCTGCATTTGGTGGGCAAACTTAACCCACCATTGATTTTGGATCCTCCGGATCTCTGTGCTTCACTCTTGGCCGCCCGGTAGGCTTCTTCAAGTCTCTTGGAGGAAATGCAGTTCTGCCATGCAATGCGAGCCTCTCTTACTTGAAATCAGAGGCTCAATTTCTTCCAAGTTTTCGGCAAACCAATCGGGATTTCTCCTCTTCTGGACACCGAGGACCTCTTCCGCGGATTTGGTGAGCGCAGTCTTCAAGTGCTCCCAGTCTGAGTGGACAGTGGCAGGAAGGGTCCGAGGTTGAGTGTCCAGTTTGTCGGCTAGGGACGTCTGGTACTGTTCGAGAACTTCGGAATTCTTCAGCAGCCCAACATTAAAACGTATCCTCTTGGGGATCTTTTTTCTTCTTTTCGCAGGTGTGATCTTCAGCCTAAGTCTTGAGGCTACCAGCCTGTGATCAGACCATCCGTCATCCATGACCATGACGTCCAATCGGTCGCAGATTCGGGTAAGGACGTAAACGATCAGGTGCCAGTGGCCCAATCTTGGATGTTGCCAGGTGGTCTTGTGCTTGTTGGCCATCCGAAACAGTGTGTTGGTTATCACGATCTCCGTCTCTGTGCAGAGACCGTGGAGTAGTTCTCCATTTTCGTTGCAGTTGCCAACGCCTTCCTTCCCCAGAATCCCTCCCCAAAGCTGATGGTCCCGGCCCACCCGCACGTTGAAATCCCCCAGAACCAAGAGCTTATCCCGGGGGTTGACGCGGAGGATCAGGCGAGGCGTCCAGGGTAGGTGCGTAGGCGCTGATTATGACAAGGGATTGGGATTGACACAGAGGTAGGGTGATGGACATGAGTCTCTCAGAATTTCTTACGGGGATGATGTTGTGATCCCTGACCAGACGTGACTTGACGCAGAACCCTACACCGTGAATTCTTCTCTCCTCCACAGCTCGTCCACTCCAGAAGAAGGTGTACCCGTGCCGAGGCTCCTCGATCTGCCCGGCACCAGGGAGACGGGTCTCGGAGAGGGCCACAATGTCCAGGCCGAGCTTCTGAATCTCAAGGGCGATGAGGGCAGTCCTGCACTCCGGTCTCTTTGCTCTTACATTGTCCATCAGTGTTCATACATTCCACGCGCCGATTTCCAGGAAAGCAGTCCGGTTATTGTATTTGTTTCGCCCGCATAAAGGATGAATCTGTTGGAGGCGGGTCTCCAGCCGATCGGTGGCGGTGATGGGCGTGTTTAGGCCGCCTTTTATTGGCCCTTCCTCGGATTGAGGGGAGCAGCGCTGCGACTAAAGAGTCCTGCTCTGCCACCGTGGTCGCTACCTCTCCCCCGCGCCATCACCGGTTCGCAAGGGGAGCGACCATCGTGCCACGGCCGCCGATGTGTGGTTGTGGAGCTAGGGACGTGGGCCCTCATCTGAGCCTGTCCCCGACGCTCCGCGCCACCGCCGCCGGACTTCTTGAGGTTGAGTGGATCGGGAGAGGGGGGAAACGGGTTCAGGGGGCAAGGCGGGGGGGGGGGGGGGGGGGGGGGGAGAAATCGCCATCCTGGGGGCTATGAAGCGTGAGGGAGGGGGATGGGTCGCAACCCCGCCCCCGCACTTCGACCCCGTGGCCAGGGTCCATGGCAGCATGGTGGCCGACGGTGGTGGTCCAGGGGGTCTGCAGCACCCGAGGTTGGACCGTGGGTGCTGCAGGCCTGGTCTTTTATTTTGAAGGGTGGGCATTCCTTCATAACCCAGGGGGATGGTCGGCTTGGGGATCCGGTCTGCCATCTTGCTAGGCGCTTGACGCCAGAACTGCGGTGGATTTGTATACCGCCGGATGCGGTCCCGCGGGATTTTGCTGACCCGAAGGTCATTATCACTTCGCACCAACTCTGCAGTGATGGAAAGTCCCGTCAATTCGGCGTGGAGGCTCCCTTACGGACTTCACTGCGATCCACTAGGAATTGGCGACGGTTTGATCCGCACCTTTGAGCCTAGGGATCGCAGATCTTATGCAAGACTGTCCCTCCATCCATCCATCCATCATCTACCGCTTATCCGGGGCCGGGTCGCGGGGGCAACAGCTTTAGCAGGGAAGCCCAGACTTCCCTCTCCCTAGCTACTTCTTCCAGCTCTCCCCGGGGGATCCCAAGACGTTCCCAGGCCAGCTGGGTGACATAGTCTCTCCAGCGTGTCCTGGGTCTTCCTTGGGGTCTCCTCCCGGTGGGACATGCCCGGAACACCTCACCAGGGAGGCGCTCGGGAGGCATCCGAATCAGATGCCCAAGCCACCTCATCTGGCTCCTCTCGATGTGGAGGAGAAGCGGCTCGACTCTGAGCCCCTCCCGGATGACCGAGCTTCTCACCCTATCTCTAAGGGAGAGCCCGGACACCCTGCGGAGAAAACTCATTTCAGCCGCTTCTAACCGGGATCTCGTTCTTTCGGTCACAACCCATAGCTCGTGACCATAGATGAGGGTTGGGACGTAGATCGACCGGTAAATTGAGAGCTTCGCCCTTTGGCTCAGCTCCTTCTTCACCACGACAACAACGATACAACGTCCGCATCACAGCAGACGCTGCACCGATCCGCCTATCGATCTCCCGCTCCCTCCTGCCCCCACTCGTGAACAAGACCCCAAGATACTTGAACTCCTCCACTTGGGGCAAGATCTCCTCCCCGACCCGGAGGGGGCACTCCACCCTTTTCCGACTGAGGACCATGGTTTCAGATTTGGAGGTGCTGATTTTCATCCCAACCGCTTCACACTCGGCTGTGAAACGCTCCAGTGAGAGTTGGAGAGCCCCGTTTGAAGGAGCCAACAGCACCACATCATCTGCAAAAAGCAGGGATGCAATACTGAGGCCCCCAAAACGGACCCCCTCAACGCTTCGGCTGCGCCTAGAAATTCTGTCCATAAAAGTTAGGAACAGAATCGGCGACAAAGGGCAGCCTTGGCGGAGTCCTACCCCCACTGGAAACGATTCCGACTTACTGCCGGCAATGCGAACCAAACTCTGACATCGGTGGTATAGTGACCGAACAGCCCGTATCAGGGGGTTCGGTACCCCATACCCACGAAGCAACCCCCACAGAACTCCCCGAGGGACACGGTCATCTCATGGGTGGTGAGCCCATGGGAAGGGGGGACCCACGTTGCCTCTTCGGGCTGTGCCCGGCCGGACCCCAATGGTGTAGGCCCGGCCACCAGGCGCTTGCCAACGAGCCCCACCTCCAGGCCTGGCTCCAGAGGGGGGCCCCGGTGACCCGCGTCCGGGAAAGGGAAACTTAGATCCATTTATTTTAATCTTCATCAGGGGTCTTTGAGCCGTGCTTTGTCTGGCCCCTCACCTAGAACCTGTTTGCCATGGGTGACCCTGCCAGGGGCATAAAGCCCCAGACAACTTAGCTCCTAGGATCATTGGGACACACAAACCCCTCCACCATTGTAAGGTGACGACTCACGGAGGAGCGCAAGACTGTTGTAGACTCAAACAACCATTCACAACTACATTTCACAGAGAGAGCAATTTAAAGGTTTCAATTATCTTATCTTTTCTGAATTATCGGAATCTTTTCTGGTTTTCTGAATGTTGGAGGAATCACCCAGAGAAAACACACCACAAAAGCACGCAAACTCCATATGGAAAGGTCTCAGGTGAAATTGAAACCTATGACTTGGTTGTGCGATCCACAGACAAATACAAAACAAATACAGTGCTCAATTGTTTTCAGCTTTGTGAACACATTTTCAAGACCGGGTGCTATTTGTTTTTTTTTTATTTGGAATGCGTCTTACCTTAAAAATAAGCGACCAGATGAGGTAGAGGGGCAGAGGATTCTGAACATCTGAAAATAGAAAGTGTGTACGTTCATCATCTGCATTCAGGGATTCTTTATGATCTTATTTTTGCATGCAACTTCTCTACTTTCCTCTCTCTCCTGTAAGTATTTGAGTTTCTCTCAATGTCATTTACTTCATGAATTCAATCAATAATAACAATAATGAAATGTCTCTTGCACATTCATTTAGTTACGAAGGTGTTCAGCAGAGTCTGCAGAGCCGCCAAATTCTGTGAGTGATTTTTAAGTTTTCCATGAATTATAATTGTGATTTTGTCGTGAAGCCACAGTCTACCCTTGAACTGAGACCTGATGTTACCTTCAGACAACTAGCTTTAGATCAATTGATTATGCCTGTGCGTGTTACAATATTACAATGCAAATAAATAAACAAACACTAATGTTTTGGTGCGGGGCGGTTTAGCTGTGCCTGAAAATTTTTCGAAATCTAAAATTCCTCTGGAACCAAATAAATAATGACCATTAACATGAACACTCTTATATTCCCTGTGTTGTGAAAGTTTACAACAACAAACAACGACAGTAATATTCTTTGAATTGAATTGTTGGGATACTCACAGCAGACAAAAGTCATGTTGACAGGGAGCAGGAGGTAAACTTACTAAACAAGATGAGCTTTTTGCCCATGACATGTGGTTTCCTTTGGTTTAAAAAAAACAAACCCTGACTGAATAAGCTTCTCATCAGCCCTCCAGTGGCACACAAACAAATATGAACTCTCGTCTTACAGTTACGTATTAGATATTATTCATATTTGTGTAAAAAAAAAAAAAGCAGCACTCGTGGCAAGTAGCAAGTGTGACAAAACATAGAATGACAATAACTGCTATCTGTGTTTTTGAGTGACAGTCCAAGTCAAATAATCATCCATAGGGAACCAAAGATGCAGAACCGATAGTCTGAGAGTCTTTTTAGGAAGTTAATGCAAGTTACTATTATGCAAATTAGTTCAGCAGTATAGGCATAATGCAGCTCAGTGCAATGATTTATATTGAGATCCGTTTTTCTCTTTTTCTGATGCACAGAGGAGAAGGCAAATCAAATCTGCAACTCTCCCCAGTGACCTACTACTTATTGTGATACACCTGTCGCTGTGGTTGTGGCTTTTGCCTTACACATTTGGAAGCACGAAACCACAAGGTACAAAACACAAAAGGTGCAATGCACTTCTTAGACATAACAAGTGCACCAGACAAATCAACAGTCGACCATTTTGCAATAAGTACTGTAGTCAAATATAATATCAAATCAAAGATAATCTGAGCTGATCTTATTTTACCATATACAAGACTCTAAATATTTGTTTTCTTTGTGCAGCAGTTTTGCGATTCAATGATTTCATTTGAGGAGCAATTTTCTAATTTTACAGAATATTTTTTTGGGGGGGCAGGTGTTAATCCCAGGGATCTTAAGCAAGGGCTTGATTAAACAATATGGCAATATAACAAATTATTATAATAAAATTATTATAATATACAAATGAATATACAAATAATCAAGACTTTGTATTTCTTACAAATAGGAAATTCTATTTTTATTGTCGTGAAAAGCAAAATTGATGTTACAAAAATAGACAGAAGCGAGATATCAAACTGCAATATAATTTGAGAACATTTATTGGGCAGACCTCAAAAGTCAAAATCAAAACTAAGGACTCTCAGGAAAAGTCATCCCATTGTGAAAATGATAGTTGTCAGATGTGTAGGTTATGCCATGCAAGTGATGATTAAAGTGATGATTACTGACTCAGCAGTGAGTCCGCAACAGTGGTAGACACACTGGTAGCCAGCGAAGCTTGTTGCTGGCTAGACGGTTATCGCATTAACTAAGTCACCCCGAGCTTCTTTCGACTGCCTAAGTCCCTTGCGTGTAGGTGACATACGGTATAAGCATGTTGCAGTTAACATTAACATGCCTGCGTCCTCTGCAGAACGATCCTGATCATTTGAATCCCGTGTGTTGAAGGAGGGAGCCGTCTAAAACATGCAGTACATCTGTCCCACTGTCAGACTGCGTTCCAATTTCAGTTTAGGCTCCTCGCTCTTTTGGGGTTTGCATGTACTCTTCATGCTTAGTGTGTGTTTTCTCTGAGTACTTTAACTTATCCTAACTAACTTAACTAATCCCCAAAACATGCATGTAAGGTTAACTGAAGTTTCTAAACTGTCCATAGGTGTAAGAGTGTAATGTTGTTCGTCTAATGTATCCTGTTATTTAGTGGCAACCGCTCCGAGGTGTGCCCCTCCGCTCAACCAAGGCCAACTGGGAAAGTCCGCAAATAATTAATTACGGAAAACTACACACTTTTCACTTTTAATTCAGTTCAAAAGCTTTCTTTAGTTCTAAATCTTAGGTGAATTCTCCCAGCTGATGTCTCTGCTGGTTGTGTTCCCCCCCCCCCCCCCCCCCCCCCCGTTAGTGGTCTGGTGTTATGTTTGAACATGTATATATCATCATCATGCATTCATCATGATGTTCAGATGTTGAGTGTTCTTGCTGCAATACACACACACACACACACACACACACACGCACACACACAATCTTGGCTCTTCAAAAGGAAGTGTATTTCAAAATTCACAAAAAAATTAAAAAGCTCTATAATTTTTTGTTTTTAATCTCACGTGAGATCAATCCAATTATGGAAGACCCGAGCGGAAACAACACTGCATTAGTTAGAGATGGTCTAACGAAGGTTTGCTGGGGGAGATGAAGAGAGAATTGCAGGCTACAGTGTTAATATGTGCCGTGTGATTGATCACGGGCGCCAGTCTATGGGTGTAGTCTGTTTTCCGCCCAAAGTCAGCTAATTAGCTCCGGCTCGCTG
Source organism: Hippocampus zosterae (assembly GCF_025434085.1). Taxonomy (NCBI): domain Eukaryota; kingdom Metazoa; phylum Chordata; class Actinopteri; order Syngnathiformes; family Syngnathidae; genus Hippocampus; species Hippocampus zosterae. Next base: position 2,729,673 of record NC_067463.1, on the reverse strand, counting down.
CAACTTTCAACAGGATAAGCAGTGCAGAAAATAGATGGATTGATTTTCCTACCGCAGCAGATACAAATGTACATACTTATATGTGTATAATAAAATCTGAAATATTAAGCTTTTGTGCTGTTTATCATTTGATGATACATACCACACATATTTTCAGTCAACAACAATAATTGAGGAATTGAGTTCATCGCAGCGCGAACCTCCAACCGACTTGATAAAACTGAATGCTAAATAGTCACGCAAAGATATACAAAGTACAGTGCTGCTATTTTTTTAAATCAAATATATACAATATTTAAACATGAGTGACAACTAAGGGCTCTATTTTTGGAAATCCTGTGTGGCATGTGGCATGTCTCTCTGCTGAAATGAGTTAAACCCAATGTTGGTAATTTAGTAGTCAAGCGCAGGCCGGCGGATCCGCTGTGGGAGTGATCTCAGTCGACTTCAATCACGGACTATCAAAATGACATGCATGTTACATGGGCCAATATCGCAATTTCGATATTTTTCTTCATAGCGTGCAGCCCTAAAAATAACACAATATATAATTATTTTTGTAAGAGTAAGTAGCAACACAAACACATATCCATCAATTATCGGAACCGCTTTATTCTCAAGAGGGTCACAGGTCTGCTGGAGCCTATCCCAGCTGTCTTCGCAGCAAGGGCAGACAAACAAACATTTGCGTTCACAATCACTCCGAGGGACAGATTGGAGTGATCAATTAACCTTTCATACATGTTTTTGGAATGTGGGAGGAAAACGTACTCGGAGAAACCCCAGGCAGGCGCAGGAACGTGCTACACCAGTCTACACCGTGCCGCCCAGCAACAGAAATTGCACATCATAATAAATATATAAACTCCCCGTATATATATTTGCTCATTTCACTATCACCACAAAAAATCGTGTTTTAACTTTATTTAACATGTATTTACAATGCAACCCAGGCACTCAAGAATCGATTCAACGTAATTTACATCTAGTACGCAAACCGTCACTCTGCCTGTGTCTTAAAATGATATTATACTAACAGGCTCTTCGGGCTAGATTATCCAGTCATGCACGTGTATTGTAGCAGGCTAGCAGCAGTACTTTTACAAAACAACCCGGTCTTGTTACGGGCGATGTTTACACTCTGTTGCCGTGACCGGGTCCGTCGCTTTTTATGCTCCGGCCAGGAACGCTGATTTTAAACGAATTCACCTTGGTACACCTCACTTATTTGTATATACCTGTGTACATTTCAATGTACCTGTACTGCCATTTCCTTTTGACTTGAAATTATGAGTTGATACTCATAATTCCCTCCAATATAATTCTAGGTGATGATTATCTGTAATGTATTGTCACATACAACTGTTTGCTTTGAATTGTTGGAAAACCTAAATTTCTCCATTACAGGACTCAAAAAGGCTTTATTCTATCCCATGAGATTTTCACACGTATGCCAGTGAGAAGTGAAGCTCTTTCAATCTCAACCACGACCCAACCCGCAATCACCAACTGGAACCACGTGGTCGTGAGCAAGTTTAAGGCGTGTAAAATGTGTTGGTGTGCGCAGGTGGGAACTCTAAGGACCCACGATCGACAGAGGCAAGTAGATTAAATTAAATAGGCAGCAATGACTTAAAAGCGGTCTAAAGTGAAAGTAAAGTAAAGCCCCTTTTCACACACAAAACACAGAAATACTGCCTACACCCTTCCTCTTTAAAAATAGTCCAGTGATCCAGCTCAACCAACTGATGTGCCAACGAATGGCAGTGATTCAGTTAAACATGTCCCAACTAGTCTCCTTAAAGTGCTCCGCAGTAGGTGGCTTCTTGAATCAGTGATATGTAGTAATCCCACTTATGCCACCGTTGTTGAAATCGCTGTACATAAAATACGAGAAAAAAATGTGATTTGGAATGTAAAACAAAAGTTTATTGGCAGAAACATGTACAATAACATGTATTTTAAAACGGTGTATTCTGGACTATCGTATGAGAAAATGACTTCTTCTTCATGCAAACATCATACACTGTATGCACAATATCTCAATATGTCTAGGTTTTGAGCTCTTGACTAATTCGACAGCTAGCAAACTTTAGAACACTGCTTCTCATCTGATCTTTGTACAGCACTGTTTCCTGTGAGATAGCTAATACCTTCTGATGGACTAAGATAACAACAATATAAGAAATTAACATAACTCGTATTACTATACTACTAAGGACATGAAAAAAATCCAGAGACAGTCACCATAATACCAACAAAAGTAGTAAAAAGCGTTTTCTGCCAAGATCACACAGCTCCTTGCTACGAACTAACAGTTTTTGGGGATTGAAACATGCACAAAAAAAAGATACAAAAAAATAATCACACTACAAAACATTGTTACATCTACAGTGCCCTCCATAAGTATTGGCACCCCTGGTTGAGATGTGTTTTTTAGCTTCCAATTATTTTATTTTTTTTCTAAATAATATGGGACCTTAATGGAAAAAAAGAGAAAAATCCAACCTTCAATACAAGTGCATTTATTCAGTGGGGAAAAAATCCCACATAAAGAAATAATTATTTGACATCAAATAATGTGTGTCACAATTATTAGCACCCCTGGTGTTAATATTTTGTACAACCCCCTTTTGCCAACAAAACAGCACCTAATCTTCTCCTATAATGTTTCACAAGATGGGAAAAGACAGAAAGAGGGATCTTCAGCCATTCCTCTTTGCAGAATCTCTCTAAATCATCCAGAGACCTGGGTCCTCTCCTCTGTACTCTCCTCTTCAGCTCACCCCACAGGTTCTCAATGGGGTTGAGGTCAGGGGACTGAGATGGCCATGGGAGGAGCTTGATTTTGTGTCTGGTGAACCATTTCTGTGTAGATTTGGCCATATGTTTAGGGTCATTGTCTTGCTGAAAGACCCAGTGACGACCCAGCTTCAGCTTTCGGGCAGAGGGCAACAGATTTTGATTTAAAATGTCCTGGTATTTCAAAGCATTCATGATGCCATGCACCCTAACAAGGTTCCCAGGGCCTTTGGAAGCGAAACAGCCCCACAGCATCACTGACCCACCCCCATACTTCACAGTGGGTATGAGGTGCTTTTCAGCATGCGCATCTTTCGTGGTACGCCAGACCCACTTAGAGTGTTTGTTGCCAAAAAGCTCAATCTTGGTCTCATCTGACCAAAGCACACGGTCCCAGTTGAAGCCCCAATACCGCTTGGCGAACTCCAGACGCTTGCGTTTATGATTGTGAGTGAGGAAAGGTTTTCTCCGTGCATGCCTCCCAAACAGCTTGTTGGCGTGTAGACAGCGCCTGATGGTTGATTTGGAGACTTTGTGACCCCAGGATGCTACCATTTGTTGTAATTCTGTAACAGTGAGCTTTGGAGATCTTTTGATTTCTCTTACCATCCTCCTCACTGTGCGTGGTGGCAAAATAAACTTGGCTCCTCGTCCAGGCTTGTTTACCACTGTTCCAGTTGTTTTGAACTTCTTAATTATTCCTCTCACAGTGGATATGGGCAGCTGCAGTTGAGTGGCAATCTTCTTGTAGCCTCTGCCTGACCTGTGAAGGTCGACGCACATCTGCCTCACTTGTATGCTGTGTTCCTTTGTCTTTCCCATGTTTAAGAGTGGATAAGAGAAATGGCCTCGGTGTCACGTCATATTTATACCCCAGGGAGACAGGAAGTGATGAATTACTAATTAAATGTTCCTACATACTCTGGTAAACTTTGTAAACTACTGTAGAAATGACAGAAATGCTTCAATTATGTTTATTTCCTGGGAATTGTTAAGGGTGCCAATAATTGTGGAACAGGTGATTTGATGTCAAATAATTATTTCTTTATGTGGGATTTTTTCCCCACTGAATAAATGCACTTGTATTGAAGGTTGGATTTTTCTCTTTTTTTCCATTAAGGTCCCATATTATTTAGAAAAAAAATAAAATAATTGGAAGCTAAAAAACACATCTCAACCAGGGGTGCCAATAATTATGGAGGGCACTGTACGTAACACTTGATTCACATGAGGTTGTTTCACATGTTATCAGATTTCTATTGCAGTGGACTGAGAGTTAGGAATTGATATTTGCCGAAATGGGCTCGGGGCAGTTCTTCCTGTGAAAAAAAATATGGCTACCTCTTACAGGCTCCTGTGGTTCACTACTTTACAAACGACAGCTGTGTTGACTTGAGCTGCAAAGACTTGTTTCTCTTGTTTCGTCTGCTTTTGAGGTAAAACAAGATATGGTTGGTGGCAACTTCCTGAGTGTCCAGCAGATGAAAAGGCAGTCCGATATTTCAGAGACAGGCGAGCGTCTCAGTGGGTTGATCTTGCCCTGCCGGAACCCTCAGATGGTTCACTGGTCAGAGCATCTTCTGTCTGAGCAGAAGTGGTTTCTGAACCTGTGTTACTGTCACTGGTTCCTTCCTCCATGGCTCCCTCGAGGACACTTTCCTTGTCCTCTGAGGCCCCCTCTTCGCTGCCTGGCTGGTCTTGAAGTTCCTCTGCGGCCTTCTGCTTCCCTGCAATATGAAATCAGTGGATAAAAGAAAGTTTAAAAAAAAGTGGTCAACTATACTGTTTGTTTTGTGAGCCAGAAATCTCAATTAGTCAGAGATGACTGGTTATAAGGCTCACCTGATGGATCTTTGCTGATCAACTCATTGTTCTCACCTCCCTTGTTGGTACTGTCACTGAGAGAATTTGCTTGAGATTTGCCATGTTTTTCTTCTTCTGCTGCTGCTCCTGACACACATGTGGGGGCCTCTTTACTTCCTCTGTCGCCTGCATCTTTTTCCCGTTCAGCCAGCCGTTTGCGGGCTGCCTCTTCTGCTGCAGAAATCTCTGCAGATATCTTCTCCATGTCCACTTCCACTTTCATACAGCAAAGCTGAAAAACAGGTATATAGATATTTGCATTACTCAACAAATCAGGATCATCAAAAAAACCCATACTCTTGAAGGGAGCTTCATGTTTTAATGTTTGATGGTATTATATCAGAGGATAATACCATCATCAATACTGTTGTAAGCTGTTGACAACGCAGCCAACAAAAGCTGCGTTTAATTTCAGAGACATGTGACTGCTACAACATGTGGATGGTGTTAACGGAAGTGTCTGGCTCGGGGCAGATGTAGGCTGGTACTTTACCAGAACTGCTCACTGAACAGCTAGTAAACATGTGAAATGAGCCTGACTTGGGAGTGTTTCAACAATGTTTGTTGTTAAAAAAAAAAAAAAAAAAGAGGCCATACTCTTTTGAGCTCATTCGTGAACGAATCTGTGGCTTCAATGAATTTTCGTTTCTTATCCTGGTGGCGATCTTCAATTTGAAGCAATTCTGCTTCCAACTTTCTCTGTGGTACGAGACAACCAGAGACAACAGTTACCAAATACTACCAACATAATATGACCCACGTGCGCAAGTATCAAAGTCTAAAACGCAATTACTGTATACCTGGTGAACCATCAAAGACTGGACCTGACGTTTGAGGACTTGCATACGGGCAGTTGTGACAACAGAACGCACATCAGGCACCACACTCTCACTGAGAATCTCACTGATCAGCCGGTGGTTGCGCTGAAAACGGGCTGCTGCGGAGTGCTTTATTGAAAACCCATCATCATAATCTAGGAAAACATGGGGAAAAAAACAAAAAAGTTGGATGTTAACCAAGCCTAAGATGCGCAAAGAATAATCATAACAGCTTCAGCAAACAGCGATGGAAATGAGGAATGTCGGAAGAGTAGTGTTGAAATATTGACAATGACTTGTTGGCGTATACTACAGTGTCCACATAGTAAAACAATTCACTTAACCAAAGCCATAAGTATTTAAGTGAATTCCCACAAACTTTGGAACTAACTCCCACTCAACATCCGTAATATTGACTCTCTTCCCATATTCAAAATTCATCTCAAAACCCACCTATTTAAAATTGCATACCCAGTTTAAACTCATCGCTTTTTTATTATTTATCATTGTATCTGTGGTTTTATTGCTCTTTTTTGATTATACAGTGTCCTTGGGTGTTTTGAAAGGTGCTTATAAATAAAATGTATTATTATTATTATAAGCAAAACTGACCTTTGAAAAAAATAATTGTTGGCTGTCTCTATATCTGTGGTTTGCAATTTACATTTGCCAGAAAGTGTGCCTTTTTCGCAACACAGGAAAAGCATCGGACATCTAAGAGTTCATGTGAATTGCCAACAAAATTGACAATCTGTGGTGTTAGCCAGGCTGAGTAGTTTAAACGTGAAAAAAAAAATCAATTACAAATACAGGCAATTTAAAATTTTGTAAATAAATAAAAATAGGACCAGGCTGACGAAAACATTTTATACAAAAACTTGCACAGAATACATACACTATTTGAACATTTGTTTATCCTTTCAATCAAAATATTTTATTTGACTTTTCATAAACCTATTTTCCTACTTTTGGTGGAAACAGTGCTTGCAATGACAAAGTGTGACGTACTGTAGAACTAGTCAGACGGTTCAACTTTGAACATTTCTCTCGCAAAAATGATCGGAGCAGAAAACACTTGTGCAAGATTTAAATTCTTTATCCGAAGATATTTTTGCTCATAAACTGTAATTGGTCAACAACGTGTGCATGAGGTCTCCTGTGACAAACACCCCTCAGGACGGCACAGACATTTTATGGCTCAACTTGCTTCTAAATGCTGTTATCTGTATTTGTCCTCACGGTTGTTATCTTTCACTGTAAGACAGCTACACTTTGGCCATGCTTCATTTCCTTGACATGGGCGTAGCTCATGTTAACATTTTCTGTTAGTGTGTGTGTATGTGTGTGAGGGGGTGCGGGGGGTCGAAAAAAGAATGCCCATTTTGCAAAACCTGGACATTTGACTGCTGAAAAACAGAGATGTAATTGTCAAAACCAAACCAAAATTGGTTTAACTAGTGGTACCAGTGGAAAATACAAGACAACAGTTTGTGTGCTCCCGCTGAAGTAATTGCAGCATGGTGCTGTAAAGTGTGGTGGAAAACAAATAACGCTGCATGGCCTTACCATCTGGATCCTCAGCTGGCTGAATACTCATGTATGGCTCACCCTTGTCCAGTCTAGACTGCCGCTGACGGCTCTCTTCTTCGAGTGCTGCCTCAGCGCGGCTTTTTGCATTGACGTAGGCCAGGTAAGCTGGCGAGTTGTGATAGGCCTTCATGCTTTCGTTATATTCAATCTATGTTGGAGATGATAGGAATTACAAGGGGAAGGCAAGCAAGCACACACGAGCTGAAAACAAGATAAGGAAAGAGGTTAGGCAAGATTGTTACACAGGAAGCAATGATGACTGGAGGGACCCACAATTGCTGGAGACATCAGTCTATACAGCCCTGTTCAAATGCCAGGTTTTTGTGATAGAAAACAGGAGACCCTTTATCATTCATTTCAAAAGTGTTTCCACCTACAACCTGCACAACACAATAGGTGGGGAGGAAAAATTTATAGGAGAGGAAGAATAATGTGGTTGCAAACAGTGAATACCCTCTCACGAATGGTGAGTGACCCCGTTCAGAATTCACCATTGCTGTGAAAGCGCTATATAAAGATGTATTGTATTATACTGTAATGTATTCATATTTAAACTGACAATAAATGTGAGTCAACACACATCTGCCATCATTTAAAGTTCCTTTGAATAACCCACAATCAAGTTGTGATATATATATATTAGAGCTGTCAAACGATTAAAATATTGAATCTAATTAAAAATGCAACTGTCATAATTAACTCAAATTCACTAAAAATTAAACGTGATTACTCATGCATTTTTTAATTGTTTCTGAATTTCCTTTTATATTTTTTTGTCCTATTTTTCCCCATTTTAATGTTCTCATCAACATGGAATCATGAATCAGTTTTCTATGTGCAAAATGCAAATATTTACTGAAATAACAATTTAGATTTGTACATTTTTCACTTGGAGCAGTTATTCACACATAATCTCTCACTCAATATTACTGTCAGAGATGTGTTCCTCGAGCCGGTCCTTGGCCTCGAGGACCGGCTCGAGGACCGAGGGGTGGTCCTTGGTCCTCGGCCTTGGCCTCGGAGTCAAGTCCTTGGCCTTGGCTTGCCGGTCCTCGGACACAATGAGGGATTAGAGCCTCGAATCCCTTTTATAAGGACCGTAAAAATCACGAAGGAATCGAATAAATTCCATCCAAGGAAACCCAGATTGATGGATTAATAACTCTGGCGTTTTAAGAGGGGCGGAGCTGCCACTGACAGGTAACAGTTAGCGCAACGTATAAAGAGCGGCATCACAGTTAGTTTCAATCACGGTTTGTTGCGTTCGCGATCGGCAGTTTAACTTTCTGTAACAGTGGTGTCTTTTATTTAGTTATTTTTACACAGTCGTCACGTTTGTGCGGTCGCACTAGAATGTTTGTTTGAACCAAGTAATTTGCGTTACAGCTGGAGTCAATGATGTCGGCAGTTCACTTCCGGATTTGGCCGTTGGGATTTGGAGTCCTTTTTGCTTGATTCCAGTTATGTTTGCTGAATGCTTTCTCATGTTTGGAATAATGAATATTGATAATACATAGTTTAAAATCATGGTTGATTTAAATATTTATTATTATTATTGTGAAGTTGAAGGTATTAATTAATGTAGTATTAGTGGTAGTGGTAATAGTAATAATAATAATAATAATAATACATTTTATTTGTGGGTGCCTTTCTAGAAACTCAAGGACACCTTACAACAAGCAGTTAAAATCACGAGTACAATGTTAAAAACTACATCAAATAAGATAAGAAAAAATACAACAAAAATAAATAAATAAAAATAATGGCTTTATGGTCTAAGTATATAGTATATAGTAGTCGTACTCATACAATGGTTAGAGATTCAGCCATCTCGTCCTGCGTCCGAGACGCATAGTTCCAAACAATGTGCGTTTCTGGTACGCAAGGAAATGTCTCAGTCAAAACAATCAATCAAACAAAAAAACTACGGCAAGACTGAAGATTTCACAGTAACAATCGTTACCGGTAGCGTGTCGTTTCTGTGGCGTCATTTTCACGGTACTGAAAAATAGTTGAGCTATAAAAGTCAAAGCACACGAGTTGACTGTGTGATCAACGCGATTTCACGGTGCCTGTATTTGTGTTTGTGATGTGTGAGTGTGTTTCTTCTAATTTACTTTCGTTGTGTTTTGTTTTCAGTGTTGGGGGGGGGGGGGGGGTGCAACAGATAACGTTATGTGCGCATGCGGGTTGCTATTTTAGACCGCAAACTGAGGAATCGCGCGGATGAAAGTTTGAGATGGCGGCGAAAAAAAACTCACCAAGGTCTACTGATTACGATATTTAAGAAATGGGAATGCTCGTCTCATTTTTCGTATGAATCGTCCAAAGGGCGTATCACTAAATTCACCTGTGACGTATGCACAGAACGCGAGAGCGAAATACGACACGAGGCACGATTACGAGGCAAGTTGGTCATTAGATTTGTAGGCTAATCGCTGTGAAAAATATGATGAAACAGTATTGGTTATTCTATAATTTACTTGTTGTAGCATGGTAACTTTATGAATAAAACATTCGTCACAAGGTGCAGTAATGCTAATGTTAACTGTTGGTAGAACTAATGATGACGTGTGTTAAATTCTTTTGTCAAATTGATCGTAGATTACACATGCATCGTCTTGGGAAGAGGATGTCAAGACACATCAATACTTACCTGTATTAATGATTACCAGTCAATTAATCTTTGCAGTGTGAGATTGGAAAAAAATACTCTGATGCCACACCAGTTTTTGATCCTTTTTTGTTTTGGAATAAACCTGGAGTACACAGCTGCTGATGTAATGTTTATTGTTAATGCAGTTTTCAAACATTGGCCCTTGAAACATTATACTTTTGAGTTTCGGAATTCTTGATTATCAATATCAGTCAAAATAGAAAAATGGGTTCCCATGATGAACGTTTACGGAACCCAACATTTGTTATCGTGGTTTCCCATTGGGTAATCCGACAGAACCGAAAAACGGTTACCATGAATTTCCGAAATCCTCAGGCCTGCTCCTGAATCATTTAAAATTTTGCAGCATTTGTTTATCATTGTATGTATATGTTGTTGTTTGTGTTATTATCATATGTAATTGAATAAGTAGACCCTTCCAGAATTCGAAATTTGGGACTCTCTCAATCCATAATGGCACTCATACTTTTCTGATCAGCGAGTCCCTGGGACTCGCTGCCGGTAAACTAAAATTATCACTGCAGAGATTACCACTTTTTCTGCAGTCAGTGATTGACTTCTATGCAAAGTCATTTCTCAACTCGTCTTCCGTGCCACGTTATGCCTGTTGAGTGTTGATTTGCTTCATATTTAGAAACTACTGCACTAAAACATAAATTCATAAAACTACTGCACTAAAACATTAATTCATAAATGTATACCATATGATTTTATTTTTTTTCCCTCAGTATAAATAACACGTACCCTGACTGTTCTACTCTTTGAATAAAAACACTTCATTCAAGCCTTAGGGAGTGCAAGGGGTTATGATGGACGGGTGTTGCAAATCATGAAGATCTGCCAAGTGGTATGATAGCATCGTTTTATACATGTCCTCGGCTAGGCCTCAGTTTCAAAATCAGTCCTTGGTCCTTGGCCTTGGCCTCAGAGGCAAGTCCTTGGTCCTTGGCCTTGGCCTCGGAAAATTTTCCAAGTCCTTGGCCTTGGCCCGGAAAATTTTCCAAGTCCTTGGCCTTGGCCCGGAAAATTTTCCAAGTCCTTGGCCTTGGCCTCGGAGTCCAGTCCTTGGCTTTGGCCTCGGGTTGCCGGTCCTTAGACACAACACTGATTACTGTCCATCAACAACAGTGAAAAATATATTTTGTCACACAACAGCTGCTTTAACAGCTCTTTTTTATGGACTCAAAACAGAGCAATATAACACTATAAAGTGCACGTCTAAGGTAAACTAGTAGTGGATTTAAGCCATGGTTGCATACTGCGTTTTTCTCAAGTTTGCTTTGAACACAGCAGTCAGGCTATGTTGATTCTGTTGGTCCTTCTTGCGCTGAAGTCTCTCTACGATTTTGTGTAGGCATCATTTCGGATGACTACACTTGGTTCGATGACGCTTTATTTTCAGTATGGTCGCTACGACTGCACCGCTGTACTCTCGACGTGCCTAAGCGCACCGTCAGTCAGACGAACACAGAGAAGCTGCACCCGCTTTATTTATATGGACACGGAACACTGTAACCTTCCACACAAAATAGTTCCAAACAAGTAGCAATCGCGTCAGTGGCATACATCGTATTTGACAGGCTACCTGCTCTTTATTCTTATTTCTCTCCCGAAACAGTGTCTTCTCACGCTTGGTGTACCTTAGCCTTCTCCACTACGAACAATCTCTATACACAGCTTGTAATGGAGGCTCTCGCTGGCAATCAGTTGTGGAGTCGTTCGAAGCAATGGGAATTTTCAGCTTGAGTCGAGCTGTGGACAATGTTGACAGGCTTGCATGCAGTAGCCATACATTTAGCTATTTGTTCTTCATCGTGTCATCCATTTTCTTCGCTTTGAAATGTTCCATAGATGTCTGTCTGAGACGAGGGGGCGGAGTACTCGCGTCAGCTGTGTACTTGGCCATTAAGTTGTATTTCACACTCTACGTGCTATGATGATAGCTCAGTTTACGACTGTAAAACATACAGGTAACTTTGGTCTTGTCAGTGGAAGAATCTGGCAATTTTTTAAAAGTGAACTTTCCATTCATAAACTCTTTAAGTATCCGTTTTCGGTGTCTCGCGCTGCCGTGGCTGGCAAAACAAACGTGCGTGGACCTGTGCAGCGCGCTTGTTGTTTTGTTTCTGGTTTATTTATAGAGCAACGTAACATCCGCTGTGACGTGTGCCGCGTTAATCTCGCGAGAAAAAAAATTTAATCCCGTTAAAATTTATTTAAATTAATGCCAATAAAAACACGCTAAACTGACAGCTCTAAGATATATATATATATATATATATATATATATATATATATATATATATATATATTAGTTTTTTTAAAAGCAGGTTAATCGCTGGGAACCAAGGCCATTGCTTTTCAAAAAAATAATATTTTAAGATATGATGAATGAACTCATCTTTTTTAATGGAAACAATTGTTTTAATTTCTTTAATTCACATTGTGCTGAGCAGTGAAATTTATGTTCTTTTCTCTAAGCAAAGCTAATTTGATTTTGAAGAAAAACTCAGCTGGAATGCAATTTTACAAAATAAAATGCATAGATGTAGAATATTTTTTAAAAATTATTGACTTACTGTAGAGTGACAATACTGTCTATGCTAAAGTAAAAGAAAAAAATGCAACTACTTTCAACTGAACTTTTAATAATTAACTTTTTTCTGGTGAACCAATTTAAAGTGACAAAACCAAACTCTAAAACACAAAAATATAAATTTACAAAACAGACTCCCTCAATTAAGGTGTCCCAATTACATTTTTGGCAGCGTCTGAATCACTTGACTGTGAGGATCTTCTGAAATAGTGTCCCGATCCGATACATCAGCAACGAATTGTGATAATAAAATAATTAAAAAGTGCTTTAAAATTGACCTAAATGTTTTTTCCTGAAATTCCAATGAATGTGCCCAAACACAATACTTGTATGATTGTTGGTTAAGTGCAACAGTGGTTCAAACAAGTACACAAAATGGGCTTACAGTATATTGGTAGTGCGGCACAGAATATGATGATGCAAACCAATTACAGTATAGCATTCTACACACTAAAAGGCACGTCGGAGTATAACAATCAGCCTATTTTAAAACGGTTTTCATATATTGGGCACACGAGTTATAAGGTACATAGAAAAGAAGTGCCAATAGTGGCTGCGGTTGCATTATGCATCCACTAGATGGAACCATGCCGGGCGGCTCATCAGCTAGTTCCTGCGGAAGGCTGGTAAGGTGGGCCTTCGGCCCACAAGTGTTGTTGCTTGGTTCAACTTTTTGTTCATCTTCATTGCTTATCGCGAAAATAAAGAGATGTTTAGCTCTACTAAATAACTAACAATTTCATTGCAATGCTTGTGGGTAGACAATATTTTTTCGCCAAGATGCCCGCGCGATCGTAGTGAGCCACTGCCTGAGCGGCGCAGTGGCGGCGCGCAGCGGCGCGGTGAAGTAGGTACGTTTTGAAAAGGGACAGACGGAAGGACAGACCGCGTGCGGGACGACGCGCAATTATATATATATATATATATATATATATATGAGAGAGAGATTTATATAGAGCAGAGGTGGGAAAACTACGGCCCACGGGGCAAATCCGGCCCGTTGGTCTTTTTATTCCGGCCCGCCGAAGGTTGGTACACAATTATGGTTCGATGTCAACGACTGCATTCATTTCATTTGGACTTGTAATGACAGGCATTTCAACGCTAAGTGGCACAGTTACTTGAAGTTTCAGAGTATAGGGAGGAAGGGGGAGACGATACGGAAGCCCGCAGTCGCGCCAAATCAAGCAAATCCCGTTCGATACGACGGAATAATGTACTCTTAAAAGTCTGAAAAAATGTGCCAAAAAATGCAAAATACTGCTTTTTAAATGAAGAAATCCAATTAATATTATGTCGAATTTAGTTCACCTTTTTGATCCGGCCCTCCATAATATTTTCTGGTTCTCATGTGGCCCTATGCAAAATATAATTGCCCACCCCTAATATAGAGCATTCACAACTGCTGCAGCTATAACAAAGCACTTTACAAAACAATTAAAATACTATGCCAATAAGAATATTAATCCATATATAAAGGTGCATTGAATTATAAGGTGCACGATCGGCTTTTAAAAAAATTGAATAATTTCAAGATATCCTTTAATTGTCCCACGTTGGGGAAATTTACAGTCTACAGCAGCAAGATTGGGTATAAAGAAGAAGAAAAGCAAAGTCTTTGCATTCACAAAATGAATGTTACCGTTTCGATGTACACCGTTCAATTAAGTGCAATATAAATATAGATATAGATCAGGTGGCTGTGCCAATTACAATTGTTTTCCACATCATTTTATTTTTTTATTCAGCAGCCTGTGTGAAAATGGTGTTCACACTTGAACAACTCCCATCCTTTTTACAAATGCATTAAACAAGTGTTAGATCTCAGTCACAATGGAAAAAGTTTTAAAATTATTTGCCACGGTGATGGAGAAAGACGAACTTAATATTATCATGTTTTAAAGTTTCATTTCAGTACATGCTTGACCTCGAGCGGTATGTTCTCACGGCTTGTACACAGTGGAGCACACAGGTGTCATGTTTGTTTTTAATACCACAAAACAAATTGGGTTTCAACAGGGTGTTTCGCATGGTTGGGCAGTACTTCGGAGATATGGTTTTCCGGAGTGTCTAAAAATAGCAACGATGTCACTTTCAACGCTGTCATAACTAAATGCAACACATGGGGACCTATTCTGATATAAAATATATATTTTTTGTATGGGTTTTTTAACTCTGTATTACTATAATTAAACTCATAGCAGACTATAATGGTTTCTTGCAACTGTGTGGGGATTGACATTCTATTAGTCATGACAGGTCATAAGATCACATGAGACAGGGCGTGTTTGGAAATTCAGCCTGACGCTTCTGCCTTCCTCTGATGAGATATGTTCGGAGAGTGAATTTCAGATGAGATGGCCGTTGCACAGCTTGCGACTCTAGCGCATTGACATCCCCGCCCCCACCCACATACATTGTGACGCCCGGCTGGTGGCTTCGTTTGAGCAACCAAACCAGGAATTGCCAGCTTTTACGCATTAAATTCAACTCTTAAGCAGTCACTGAAGCCCAGCTAGATAGTTGATTAACACCTTTGTCTGCTGGCCACTCATATCGGCATACGAAAAAAGACTTTGGCCACTTCTATGACGGAGAGAAGACGAAACTACTCAACTTAGCACCGTGATGAAAATCAAATGATACAAGGATGACTACTTCATTAAAAGAATGGATGGTTGGAAGAACACCCTACCTTCTGCCCCTGGACAATTTACAGCAGAGCGCCTAGAGGTGAAAGTAAGCTATTTTAAACCAAAGGGTGACGCTCTCAAGCCAGGCCGACTCGGGGCGGTCTGCGCAGGTGTAATGTGGAGAGGGTGAAAACTGTGTCAAAATCCAAATATCGCCCAACCTCAATGCATAGACTTCTCACACCCACTGTATCTGGTGGCCATCAGTCATAAAAGACCCAGAAACATTCCTTGTAAAACAACCAACCTTCTCTGCTTCGTAGTCATTCAAATAATCCTGTTTCTCCTCATCAGTGAGGTCCCTCCACATGCCACCGATTATCTTCCCAATTTCCCATAGCTTCAGATCGGGATTGGAGGCTTTTACTTGATCCCAAACCTGGTGATGAGAACCAGACATGGGGGTGGGATTGGGTTGGGTTGGAGGGGTTATACGTGGTTATCTCTTTGCAGAGAGGTCACAAACCAGAGGAGGCCGAGTGCTTTAAGCTCCATCTCCAAGTTGATAAATCCGACTATGTACAAGGACTGGGCTAACTGTGTCCTGGCTTAATTTTAAAACACCTACCTTAATTAGCAAACACTGACATTTTAAAACGCCTACCTTAATTAGCAAACACTGAAATTTCAAACAAAGTTTATATTTGACATACTCAGAAGTGGTTAAAGTATTCAGGTATTCCAATTGCTCAAATGATGACTCGATGATGCAAAACACAGATTTCTCAAAGTGTACAGTGCTTACCTTACGGCTGTATCTCATATATGGCATCAATGGTTTATCAGGTGGCTTGGGTGGCTTTGGTATATTTATTCCAGAGGAATTCTGACAAAAGAAAAACGCAAAACACAGAGCCTATAATATCTGGCTGAAGAACCAGGATACTTTTGAAATGTGCTAACTGATGCCGATATTTGAGGGTCTATTGTGTAAGTCTCAAAAAGAGACTTGAAATTAAGCACAACTGTGATCAAAACAATTGATCACTTAAAAGATAGCATAGTGCAGTACTACACTATACAATAGAGTGGAATGGATAACATATTAAAAAAAAAAAACGCATGGGAAATCTTTCCAAAGTTGAGATTTGTCTGCTGCGTGACATAACGCCATCATCAGACTTAGCCAAGTATAGCTTTCATGCAGCGACTGAATTACTGTTCAGCAGCCAGTCATGCCAAGCAGAGAGTGTATAATTCCATGGCAACAGGGCTGGTATGGGTTACTTCACATGGCCGTCAGAAAGCAGCAATTCAAGGTAGGTGGCGTTTGACTACACAGATGGATGGTAAGCCAGCCTGCACTGTTATGAAGTCAGGACTCAGCAAAAGCAGTTTCAGACCGATTTTGAGACGATATCATACGAATACGCTTTAAACAGAGCCAATGCAAAGCTACTATATATTCAAAAAAAGCAAAAGGCAAATCTTGAGCATGGCTGCATTTTTTTGGGGATGCTTGCAAGAGCTTAAGACAAACCTTGCTTTCAATTTGGCAAGCCAACTCATGAGCAGCGTATTCAATTTACTCACAACAAATACACGTTTTCGTTTTTGCTATGACAATATTCATACCGTTACCCGACTGTTGCTGCTTTGGCTCCCTCCCAGTCTGTAGTTGTTGTAGGCCAGATGGCTGTAAGGGTTGTACCCCACAAATCCTGCAGTATTCTGCATTTGCTAATGGAAACAAATGAGACAGAAACACGAATGAAAATGGCTTAAAGATAGGAAAGAAACCAACAAAGATGGTGGTAAATGAGTACAAAATAATCCGCAGGAGGACACCATCTATAAGTGAGACACCAAGTCATTATTTTCTGTTAAATATGTCAGGCCATACTTACAGTTGTAGGTGCAGGGGGAGGGGGTGGAGCATAGGATGGCCTCTCTGGAATGGGGAAAAATAGGACCCAAAGAAAATCATAAGCCTCAACTACTGTGTCTCCTAAAAAAATACAATACTTATACCTGCTACACTGCAAGAATCCCCACGTGATTACAATTGGTTCATGTGAACTAACTTCTTTGTGCACGTACCAACCCCCACCAACCAAAAACAGGGAAAAGAAAATAATAATTTCCTTACTTGACATCTTGGCACTGATACAGGTTTTAGTCCAATCCAGTCATCAGTTCTGTAACACACATTTAGGACTATGTATAAATATATGGGCTATTCCAGAATTGGAGGACATCTTACATCCCACCCATCAAAATCTAAATAATGCACATACAAAACACTAAAACATGCAGTTCATGAGTACATTTACTCATTCTGAGACCACGTCAATCTCCCCAACCCTCCCCCTCCCAAAAAAAACACACACACAAAGAGGATATCTGCTCTTCTATTTTTCACATTTTTATCAAATAGTTAGCCTTGATTAAATGTCTCACTCTATCACATGCAGCCAACCCTGTTATGCATATGATCAGAATAATTATTTTTACATTTTTTCTTGACTTATTTACATAAGTTATTCTGTCCTCTTGGTCAGTAGTACCAGCTAGCTAAAAGGCCAGGTTCGATTCTTGATAAATTCATCTTGATTTGCAAAGTAGTTACTGTGATTACAGTGACATCTACTGTATTGTAACGCCAAATAATGAAATAAAAATAGTACAATTGATCCAAGATGAGGTAATCAAGTCTTTGATCATTTAATACATATCATTGATGAATATGTAGCAGAAAGTCAGAAAACTGAAGGTTTGGTTTTCAGGAAATTTGAAGCCAAAATGTCCTCCATTCTGGAACGACCCACAGAGCTAAGGTTTTCCAAATGCTTTGAAAATGCAAGCTCTGAATGAGTGCTGCCTGGAGTGAAACAATGATATGCCAGGCTGACACAGTAATCCAGCACCATCTTAGATATGGTCACCCACAGGAACTCCGTACATTGTATTACCATCGATAAATTGTGTAAAAAGATGTGTTCTTCTTGAGTACAAAGTAATGCGCGTATGCTAAGCTAACAAGCAAACTAGTAGTTTAGAGAACAATGGAATGACAGCGTGTACGGCCTGGAGTTTAAAGAGTGAGTGCTAATTTATATCAGAAACCAGTTAATTGCCATTGGTGAATTAAATGTGTTAAGAATTAGGCTAGTTAGTAAAAATGTCATTTACAATGTGGGACTAATACTCAGTTGACAGAAGATAGCAGAGGCGTTATGCTAGCATCCTGACTAGCTTTGCTAGCGTGCTAACTAGCTACACTGACCGAGTAGCACCATGACATATTAACGTGCCAATCATACGATTTATCGTTCGTTTTGGAAATAACACATTGAGCGGGAAAACTCACAAGAAAAGCCGAGGCGCCCTCCACAGTACGATACGCCAGATGGCGAGCGCTAGTGATGGGACGAGCGACACTGGTGCATGAGCACAGTGCCGAGAGCTCAAGAGTGAAACCCCGTTACTATCGGTACGTGTACTGCTTTAAGAAATAATCACGTGACCAATACAGAAACCGAATCGTTTGAATGTGCCGCGTCAAAGTGTTTATAAGGACACAAACTGTCTCAACATCTCGAGGGTATGTTGGCTGGAGTTTTGCGAAATTATGGAACGTTCTAAGAAGTTTTCCCCAGTGTGGAATAATTTTGATCTTGGAACATCTTTTTCTCCTTTGAGCATTGTTTACTGTTATATACAGGTACATTTGGGTTTTTTTTTACGGTGGCGTATTGCACCCACTTTATCAGTTCATCAAGTGAATGACTTATTATACATATGATAGTCAGTGAAAGAGCCTTACATTGGCTTTGTACATTTTATCTTATAATTGTGAGATCCTCCATCATTGAAGTCCAACGCTGCTTGTCAGAAGCAAACACACCCAGAAACCAAGACCCTTTACAATATTGGAAATGGAACCAGAAAACATATCCACATCTGCATCAATTTTCATTTAATATTCTCTGCTCACGATCATCATCTGAACCATGTGAAAGAGTATTTTCTGAGGCTGGGGAGCTGGTGTCTAAGAGGAGAAATCGCCTTGGAGGAAAGACACTCCAAAAACCTTTGATCCTCAATAAAAAATTCATAAACTAATAAAATAATACATTCATAAACTGGAGACTTTTTTGTCTTTTATTTCACATGATTTCACAAAATGTTCTACATAAATTAATAATCTGAATTGTCACTCAAATTTGCTATATTTTACATACCAACTCAGTTTAGCATTAGGGCTGTTCACACGGCACGATTGGGTCCGGTGCTACGCCGGGGCTGCCCCAGTAGAGCGTTCACACGTGCAAATTAGCTCCGGCGTAGCCCCGGAAAAAGACTTACACCGGACCAAATTTGATCCACCTCAGGGAGGTGGTTTAAAAATTTGCTCCGGAGCAAATGCTCGTTTGCGAAGCAGCACCGATGTAAATTTGCACGTGTGAACGCAACTGGGTTAAATTTGCTCCAGAGCAAATGTTTTGAAGAGTACGTATGGCGAGAATGCGTTGCTTTCGTGCTCTGTCGGACTTCCGTCATGTGTTTGTTTAATAACGACACAAGACTTGGCTGGTAACATCTTTCCTTTTGTAGGAGACTGGACTGTCTCGAAGTTGTTTGTTCCTTTGTTGTTTGTTCACAACCCCCCGCCCCCCATATAATTTATTTTGTGATTTCCTCTCTTGATTTTCTGTTTGGCGCATTAGTGTTTGCTTTTCTGAGTGTCATTGAAGTCATCGTTGATATACGTTTTCTTGGGCGGTCACTCTCGAGCAGAAGGACATGCCGGTCCAGTAGTCGCTTGAGTTGTGTATATACAGTACGTTTTAAAAAGAACCAACACGACAGCTCGTTTGTTTTCTGTCGTTTTGATCCGCTGCAGAAACTGCCGTGTGAACGCAAGTGGGGCTGCGCCGATGCTGTCACGCTCAGCGGCTTTGTACGTGTGAACGCTCCACACAATTTGCTGCGGTGCAAAATATATCGCAACAAAATACATCGGTGCAGCGCCGGAGCAAATGTGTGCCGTGTGAACAGCCCTATTGACACAAACAAGGAATTTCTTTAACGGCAGTGATTTTATAACTACTGCAGGGGTCACTATTGGGTGACCAACACAGTGTCAATACAGCGCTGACAGTTTGTGAAGTGGGTCAATACACTCCTTGAGGCATCATCGTCCCATCACTCGCTAGCGCAGATCACCAGGTTCCACACTTAAACGAATGAAAAGACGTGTCACAGAGGGAAGCTTCTCGAACCGCCACCTACCCCTTCACTACACCACAATACACACCTGTGTTGTGTCCAAGGACCGGCAACCCGAGGCAAGGCCAAGGCCAAGGACTTGAGAAATTTTCAGAGGCCAAGGACCAAGGACTTGCTTCCGAGGCGAAGGCCAAGGACCAAGGACTAATTTTGAAGCTGAGGCCTAGCCGAGGACATGTATAAAACAATGCTATCATACCACTTGGCAGATCTTCATGATTTGCAACACCCGTCCATCATAACCCCTTGCACTCCCTAATTGAATGAAGTGTTTTTATTCAAAGAGTAGAACAGTCAGGGTACGTGTTATTTATACTGAGAAAAATAAAAATAAAGGCATATGATATACATTTATGAATTAATGTTTTAGTGCAGTTGTTTCTTAATATGAAGTAAATCAACACTCAACAGGCATGAGACGGCACGGAAGACAAGTTGAGAAATTACTTTGCATAGAAGTCAATCAGAGTGCAGAAAAAGTGGTAATCTCTGCAGTGATCATTTTACAGTTGACCGGCAGCGAGTCCCAGAGACTCGCTGATCAGAAAAGTCTGAGTCCCATTATGCATTGAGAGTCCCAAATTTCGAATTCTGAAAGGGTCTACTTATTCAATTGCATATGATAATAACACAAACGACAACATATACATACAATGATAAACAAATGCTGCAAACATTTTAATAATTCAGGAGCAGGCCTAAGGATTTCGTTAATTACAATACAATACAATACATACAATACATGCTGATTTATATATATTATGATTTATTTATATATAGCGGCAGCTGTAACAAAGCGCTTTACAAAACAGTTAACATAAAGTAAAATAATAAACACAACACATAACATAAAACACAGTCATGCAGTTCTAACCACTTTTCCATCACACGCTTTGTTGTTTGAAGCAGTTTGAGATGAAAGAGGAGAGAATCAAAGTGTCCTTTAACCAGTGGATCAGAGACGTCATGCTCAAAATGTGCACACGTCGGCTACAAGCTAAGTTTCAAAGTCAACAAGAAGCTGTAGCATCCATTGACGAAAAAAGACATAGGTTCACTTCTCCTGTCCCATGGAAATCCATTTCAATTCCAAGCGGCGACTCACGGTTCCAAACACGCATCGGTGCTCTTCGCCAACGCTCCTCTCTCCTCATCCTCAACTTCAGCGGCCATCCATCCAGCCGCACCAACGCCAACTGTCCAACAGCGCTGACATAGCCACTGAACAAATCAGGGTTGTGAAAAATGCTGCCCATTACTTGCGCAAAAAACACAAGCGCCACAGGTCTGTCCAGCATCGACAGTCAATGGTGCCGACATTCCTCCCAATCAAAATCTGTGCTGGTACAGGCGTGCTGCCGAGAAGGCGCAACCACCAAGCACAGATACTGCTCCTTTGACGAATGCCGTGGCCAAAAAGCGCTGAAAACAGTCCATATCAGGTCCACACAATGAAACAACAAACAACATGTGACAAAACAAAAGACAAAAACAGCAAAAAAGAACAAAAAAGCAAGGCTCTTGAAGAGCACTTGCCGAAGGCTGCCTACTCGGGCGCCATCTTGGGAAAAAAATAATAATAATAATAATAAAAATAATAATAATGAATAATAATTCATGGTAACCGTTTTTCGGTTCCGTCGGATTACCCAATGGGAAACCATGGTAACTAATGTTGGGTTCCATAAACTTTTATCATGGGAACCCATTTTTCTATTTTGACTAATATTCATCATCAAGAATTCTGACACTCAAAAGTATAATGTTTCAAGGGTAAATGTTTGAAAAAGATGCATTAACAATGAACCTTACATCAGTAGCTGTGTACTCCAGGTTTATTCCAAAAACTAAATGGATCAAAAACTATTTTTTCCAATCTCACACTGCAAAGATTAATTTACTGGTAATCATTAACACAGGTAAGTATTGATGTGGCTTGGCATCCTCTTCCCAAGACGATGCATGTGTAATCTACGATCAATTTGACGAAAGAATTTAATACACGTCATCATGAGTTCTAACAACAGTTAACGTTAGCATTACTACACCTTGTGACGAATGTTTTATTCATAAAGCTACAACCAGTAAATTATAGAATAACCAATACTGTTTCATAATATTTTTCATAACGATTAGCCTACAAATCTAATGACCAACTGGCCTCGTAATTGTGCTTCTCGTCATATCTTGCTCTCGTGTTCTGTGGATATATTCCAGGTGAGTTTAGTGATACGCCCTTTGGACGATTCATACGAAAAATCACACTGGCATTTCTATTTCTTAAATGTCGTAATTAGTAGACCTTTGTGAGGTTTTTTTTTCGCCGCTATCTCAAACTTTCATCCGCGCGATTCCTCAGTTTGCGGACTAAAATAGCAACCAGCATGCACACATAATATTATAATAATAATGCATTTTATTTAAAAGCGCCTTTCATGCCACCCAAGGACACTGTACAGATAATAAGAAAATAAAATGTAAAAATTAGTAAGCGAGATATTATATAAAAACAGGACATAAAATCATAAAAACATGAAATGGAAGAGCTATGTGTTGTAGGCAATCCTGAACAGGTGTGTTTTTAGACGGGACTTGAAAGTGGAAAGAGGTGTGCAGTTTTGGAGGTCTGGAGGTAGGTTGTTCCAAAGCTTTGGAGCACCGTGACTGAAGGCTCTGGCTCCCATGGTGCTCAGGCGGGCAGGGGGCACTGACAGGCGGAGGGAGGACGAGGATCTGAGGGAGCGAGAGGGGATATGCACCTGGAGACCCCTGGCGTTCCCCCTCGCGCCGGGGGTCTCCAGGTGCAGATCCCCTCTCGCTCCTCGGAGGAGAGTGTATTGAGGAGGATAGGGTGAGAGATTGTGTCAAAGGTGGCGCTCAAGTCTAAGAGGATGAGGATGGAGATTAAACTAGGGATGTGAATCTCAGCACTGAGGACGATTCGATACACATCACGATCCACTGCCAGCGATGCGATACTTAAACAATACATGGAATTTTCTGGCGATACGATGCGATACGTTTCACCGTTGTCACGATGCGATACGATTCGATACACATTAAGTTCAAATCAATGCGATCCGATACGATACAATGCAATTTGTTGCGATATTGTGCAATTAAACATGATGCAAATAAGCAAAGAAAAAAAGCTTTTAAAAAGATGGAATTCAGTATGGTATTACAAAAAGGATACCACTTTATTCCTTATAAAGAGTAGAACTTGTAAAACAACTTATTTAAGCCCTTTCACAATTGGGTTTTGTGCAAAGAAAATGTAAACAATTTGGCACCTGAGACTCACAGCTGTTGCTATAGTGTAAACACAAACAGACTATTCTCACTGAGTGTCTTATATGAAATATAATAATAATATATATATATATATGTATATGAATCTCTAGCGCAAGATGTACACATCGGGAATATGTTTGTAAGTGAACACAGACCTGTCTGGTATTTTATACCCGGGTTCCAAAACGTGCACGAGCTGTCTGAAACCCTCGTTGTCCACCACGCTAAGGCTGGAGGTCTTTGCATATGAAATAAGCAGTGGCCTTAGTTATAGCCATTGCGCGGTCACGGTGAGTTGCAAGGGGACTCCCAAAATAAGAGGCGATTTTTTTTCTGATCCTGACCTGGTTTACCAAGAGTTTCTCCGGTGTCCGACGAGGAACTGGGCGGGGAAGCGGGAGGGAAACTTGTCGGTGATCTGGTGCCATCGGTTTAAGTGGGTCTGCATATTTGTGGTGCTGCCGTTGTATGGCTTCTTAGTGCGACATTCCTTGCAAATTACGGAGGTTTTATCAAGCTTTCCGTCTTTCTTTTCGAAGCCGTAGTATTTCGAAACATAAGATTTGAATGTTGCGGCTGCATTAAATATAGTAGTTTCCTTGCTGCTGCGTGCGCTAACTTCCATAATGTTTCGCTCGTTGTGTACTGGACTGTATGTGACGCACGGCTACCGTCCGTATTCAACACAAAACGCAAAGCAATGATGGTGCATTCATTGCGCCTAGGAAAGGGCAGATATGTGACGTTTAACATGAATAAAACGGCGATTGAATCGGATTTTACCGATACCCATCAATGCATCGTGATGAATCGCGATTTCACCGATACCCATCAATGCATCGTGATGAATCGCGATTTCACCCGTCAATCGCGTCGTACCCAGTGAATGAGCCGATGCACTCGGATCGCGGAGGTGCGCATCGATGTATCGATTAATATCGATTATTTTCCACACCCTTAGATTAAACCGGAGACTTATCAGTTGCACCCCCCAACACTGAAAACAAAACGAAAGTAAATTAGACACTCACACACCACACCACAAAGACACATACAGGCACAGTGAAATCGCGTTGATCACACAGTCAACTCGTGTGCGGTGACTTTAATGCTTAAACTATTTTTCGGTACCTGTTGGGTGACGATGTATGCCACTGGCATTATTGCTTAATGTTTGGTGCTATTTTGTGTGGAGGGATACAGTGTTATGGGGTGTATATAAATAAAGGGGGTGGAGCTTCCCTGCAGTTTGCTTCTGGCAGTGATGATGCATTGAGGCACGTTGGGTGTTCAGCGACTCAGTGGTAGAGACCACAGAAAAATACGAAACGTCTCCAGTCTTGTGCCTAGAACATAGTGTAGTCACCAGCAATGATGCCTACACATGAACAGCGAGAGACTTCCGCAGTAGCAGGTTCAACAGGTTATGGGCCCAGGTGGGTTCCAGGCACAGCGGCGCTCCATTGGAGAGGATTACCGCCGCGATTTGACGGAGATGAGGCCCCCTATCACATCTGGGAGGCAAGGTTCCTGGCATACTTGAAAACCATCGGGCTAAAAGATGCTATCCTCGGGTGTGACGTAGCTGCGGGATCCAGCGAACAGGCCGCAACAGAAACCGAGTGGAAAAACGAACTAGCATATGCTGAACTGTGCGGCTGCTTAGATGATAAAACATTGACACTCATCCTGTATGAAGCACCAGAAGATGGTAAGAAAAGTCTGGAAATATTGAGACGCCATTTTGAGTCCGAAGAAAAGCCGAGAATTGTCGGGCTGTACACAGAGCTAACCAATATACTAATGGCTAACGGCGAGGAGCTAACGGACTATCTAGCACGTGTCGAGAAGCTAGTGCCTGCATTACAAAGAGCTAAGGAGAGCCTAAGCGATGCACTATTGGTGGCTATGGTGTTGAAAGGACTCACGGATGAATACAACACATTTTCTGTGCATGTGACTCAAACGAGGGAAGTGTTAACCTTCGCTGAATTCAAGACTAGGCTGAGAAGTTTTGAATGCACCCTCCGCTACCGAAGCAGGCCCAGACCAGATGAAGTAATGACCGCCAAGCCATTCAAGCCGAAGCCCAAAGAAAAAGACAAAAAAATATGTCTTCAATGGAGAATGCTTTATTTGTAAAAAAAAAAAAAAAAAAAAAAAGTGGGGCATAAAGCAAGAGACTGCATGAGTAAGGATTAGAAACAACACAAGCGAAGGACAAATGCTGATAAGAACAACAAAGTGGCTGCAGTTATGGACGATGCGGAAAAGGTTTTTCGTGGCAGAGACCAAGCCAAATCTTCGAGGGAAGAAGAGGAAACGGTATTGCTCCGGGTGAGTTAATGGCGACCCAATGGAGCGCAGCAATATGGACTACTCGTGGACAGCGGTGCTTCTGCCCACATCATCACCGACAAGAACACATTCACCCGATTTGATGAGAGTTTCCGGCCTAAAGATCACATCATGCAGCTGGCTGATGGGAGACGGATCACCGGAAGTGTCGAGAAGAAGGCGGACGCACAAATCAAGCTGGCCGACAGCAGTGGACGAGTAGTGAGCGTCAAGATCACAAATGCACTCCTCATCCCGGGATACCCACAGAATATCCTGTCAGTGGAAGCAGCAACTTCGAAAGGAGCAAAGTTCAACTTTGGGAAAAATGACAACAAAATGATCCTTTCAGATGGGACAATATGCAAGATGAATGTAAAGGACCAAATGTACTATCTTGACATTGTCACAGAAAATTTTGCATGCAGTGAGGACTCCTGCAATGCATCTTTAAACATGAAAACATGGCATGAGATAATGGGCCATTGTCACTATGGTGATATTGCTAAGCTTGAAGCTATAGTAGAAGGTATGAAAATCAGTGACAAAACTAGACCGAACCAGCGTGAAACCTGTATTCAAGGGAAATTCACCCAGAATAGAAACAGGAAAAGTGATGCGAGAGCTAAAGAGCCATTAGGGCTGGTACATACAGACGGGTACAAATATGCTATCACTTTTACTGATGACTTTTCTGGAGCTGTTTTTGTATACTTTCTCAGGAACAAAAACATGGCAGTTGAAGCTACAAAGCAGTTCTTGGCAAACACAGCACCATTTGGTAAAGTAAAGCGAATGAGATCGGATAATGGGACATAGTTTGTTTCAAAAGAGTATCAATCTCTGCTTCGAGATAATGTGATAAAACATGAGAGATCAGCGCCCTACTCCCCACATCAAAATGGGACAACAGAGAGGCGCACATTGTTTGAGATGGTGAGGTGTATGCTGATCGAATCAGGCTTACCCAAAGGGCTATGGCCATATGCAGCCAGAACAGCAGCAGTTATACGGAACAGGTGTTACTGCGACAGAACAGGGGAGACTCCTTATTTCCTTTTCACAGGAAAACGGACAGATATGTCAAAAATGAAAACGTTTGGTTCAGAATGCATGGTCTATGAACAAAACCAAAAAAAAGCTAGATCCAAAGGGCAAAAAGGGGATCTTTGTTGGTTTTGACTGTCATTCACCTGCTTATTTAATCTATTTTCCAGAGAAAAACGAGGTTCAGAAACACAGACGGATCCACTTCATCACAAAGACCGTGACTGAGAGTTAGACGCAGAATGAGAAGACTCAACTGGAGGACCACTATGTAGAGTGGGTAACTATGCCTAAAGCAAGTCGGTCACAGACAGAATATGCAGAAAAAGATTTTGACACAGAACTAGAGCTTAAACCTGACTGCGACACGGACCCAAACAATGATACTGAGACTCCTCGTACTTCTGGTAGAGAAAGGAAGACACCAAAATATATTTAGAGGATCATCATCATCATCATATCTTGTCGCGCCAGTACTGGATTTAGAGGAGTATGAATGTGGAGTAGAAGACAATGAGATCACAATTAATTACTGCTATAGAGCAACGGTGGGATTGCCACAAACATTCTCCGAGGCAATGGCATCGCCAAAGTCAGATAAGTGGAGAAAGGCTATGATAGATGAGATGACTTCTTTTAAAGTGAACAACACTTTCACCCTTGTGCCATTACCGGAGGGTAGACAGACAGTGGGGAAGGTGGGTGTACGCTTTAAAGGAGGATGACAAAGGCAATGAAACGTATAAAGCGAGATATGTAGCCAAAGGGTACAGTCAGAGAGAAGGACTTGACTATTCTGAGACGTTTTCGCCGACCGCTAATCTGACATCACTGCAACTACTGATGCAGCTTGCAGCACAGTATGACTTGCTCTTAAACCAAATGGACGTGAAGGCAGCATACCTACATGCACCTATGACTGCGAACTATACATGGATCAACCTGAAGGTTTTTGTGTGAAACAAAAGGATGGTGTACAACTTGTGTGTAAGTTAAACAAATCCATATATGGCCTCAAACAGTCTGGGAGGAATTGGAACATGATGCTCCAGGAGTTTTTACTTGCGAACGAGTTTGTACAGAGTCAAGCAGACCCCTGTATCTACACCAAAATGTCTGACAAAGAAAAAGTAATTTTGTTAGTGTGGGTCGATGATATCATTGTGGCTGCCAGCAATGAGAGGTGTTTATGCGAAATCAAAGAGAAACTCGAGAGTAAGTTTAGGATGAAAGACCTCGGATGCCTCACTCATTTCATTGGGATTGATTTGAAGCAAAATGTGGGCTCAATCGCATTAAACCAATCCAGATATATTGAGAAAATATTGGAGAAGTTTGGCATGTCTGAATGCAAAGCAAGAGCCACTCCAAGTGAAATCAAATGTGACCTGGCTCCAGAAGAGGGGACAAAACCGATCAGATGAAATGCAGAGCAATGCTGGGCAGCCTCATATATATCATGACCTGCACTAGGCCTGATATAAGCTGGATTGTGAGTAGACTATCTCAGTATATGTCTGATCCAAGAGAAAAGCACTTGACTGCATTAAAACATGTGTACTGGTACTTAAAAGGAACTAAGAACCAGGTACTATGTTACAAAAAGAGTGACACACAATTAGAGTTGGTAGGTTACTCCGATGCCGACTGGGCAAATGATAGAGGATAGAAAGAGCACCACAGGCTATTGCTTTAGTCTGGCACAAGGGGGTGCTATTGTTTCATGGAAGTCAAAGAAACAACAGACAGTTGCACTTTCAACTTGTGAGGCTGAATATGTTGCACTGGCGGCAACTATTCAGGAAGCACTGTATCTTACACAAGTTTTGAAAGACTTCCATCCAGGATTTCAACAATCCACGAAGATATTCGAGGACAATCAGGGAATGATACGCCTTGCGAAGAACCCAGTGTATCACCAAAGAAGCAAGCATGTGGACATTAAATAACATTTCATCAGGTCCAATGTTTTGCTGAAAAGAATTGTTTTGATGTATTGTCCAACAGATATTATGGTAGCAGACGTGTTCACTAAATCTGCTACAAGGGAAAAAATTGAAAAGTTTAGATGTATGAGGCACCATCGAGTGGGGGTGACGATGTATGCCACTGGCATTATTGCTTAATGTTTGGTGCTATTTTGTGTGGAGGGATACCGTGTTATGGGGTGTATATAAATAAAGGGGGTGGAGCTTCCCTGCAGTTCACTTCTGGCAGTGACGATGCATTGAGGCACATTGGGTGTTCAGCGACTCAGTGGTAGCGACCACAGAAAAATATGAAACGTCTCCAGTCTTGTGCCTAGAACATAGTGTAGTCACCAGCAATGATGCCTACACATGAACAGCGAGAGACTTCCGCAGTAGCAGGTTCAACAGTACCGTTAAAATGACGCCACGGAAACGACAAGCTACTGGTAACGATTGTTACCGTGAAATCCTCAGACTTACCGTAGTTCTTTTGTTTAATTGTTTTGACTGAGAAATTTCCTTGCGTCCCAAAAACACACATTATTTGGAACTGTGCATCCTGTGGGAAAATTATGCGTCTCGGACGCGGGACGCGGAGGTAACGAGATGGCCGAATCTCGAACAGTAGCTCTGAGTACTACTATTTTTATCGCTACCACAAATACTACATTAATTAATACCTTCAACTTCACAATAATAATAAATAGTTAAATCAACCATGATTTTAAACTATGTATTATCAATATTCATTATTCCAAACATGAGAAAGCATTCAACAAACAGAACTGGAATCGAGCAAAAGGACTCCAAATCCCATGGGCCAAACCCGGAAGTGAAGTGCCGACAGCACTGACTCCAGCTGTAAGGCAAATTACTTGGTTCAAACAAACATTCTAGTGCCACCGCACAAACGTGACGACTGTGCAAACATAACTAAATAAAAGACACCGCTGTTACAGAAAGGCTTTACACGCTATTTAAATTGCCGATCGGAACGAACCATGATTGAAACAAACTGTGATGCCGCTCTTTACACATTGCACTGACTGTCGCCCGTCAGTGGCAGCCCCGACCCTCTTTAAAAGTCAGATTAAGTAATCAACATGTCCTTCCGTCGAGGGAATTTAATTGATTTCTTCATTGTTTTTGTGGTCCTCGGGCCCACTTTATATCTGTGAACGAGAAATGAAGGCCCAATTTCCTCGTTATGTCAGAGGACTAGCAACTAGCCAAGGCCAAGAACTTGACTCCAAGGACTTAACTCCGAGGCTAAGGCCGAGGACCAAGGACTGCCCTTCGGTCCTTGAGGCCAAAGACTGGCTCAAGGAACACATCTCTGACACACACGCCGGACGTATACACTGAACAATACGACACTGCTGGCTCCCTGAATGTTTTGCGTCGCTACTTCCTCATGCAACTGATGATCTGATATTAATTGACACGGAGAAAAAAAATAGGTACGAGGCAACACAGCAAAGGAAACCAACATTTGAAGATTCGATTAGACGGGTTAATTGTCAACAGAATACAGGACTACAAACAGAGTTTTTTTTTTTTTACTCTGCTGTAGGAGAAATGAAATTTCTCCCCTCGATGCTCTAGTGTTATTATAAGTGAAATGCTTTGCATTCTTGTTCGCATTTTTGGAGAACTGTCCCAGGTCTGTCGTTGTAATAGTGTGTTCCCATAATATAAACAACCAAAAGCTCTCTGGATTTAGCCTACTTGTGCAAAAACCTACAAGTTTTTGCTTTAGCTGTATCCTTGTTTTTAAATTGTAGCATTTTTGGATTCGGGTCACAGGCATAACATCTTTGTGATAAGCCTCAATGCATTTATTTATAATAATAATTTTTATTATTATTCTTTATTTATTCTGAATCCTGTCAAAACACAAGCACACTTGCGCATTGGATGTACGCACAACACTCAAAAAAACTGCTATGTTCATAATCATTTATTTTTTCAGGGTGTCCAATTAATAATAATATATAATAATAACATTTTATTTATAAACGCCTTTCAAGACACCCAAGGACACTTTACAATAACAAAAAACAAAACAATACGGGTTGAGCAACGGCAGCCAAAACGCGCCGGCGTTCACTCAACCCGGAAGTCAGAAAGAAACCACAAGGGAGGGAGAGGGGGAGAAAAAAAAAAACACGCTCGAACTACCCTAATTTTGAGGATAATTTGAGTTAGGCAAAAAACTCCTGCACAAGCTTATGACAGTTACAACAGGTCACAAGACATAAACAATGAAGACGGTGAAACAAGGGAATGTATGAGGGAGGGGGTGATGGTGGGGGACGAGCTTCCGTGCATATTTTCATCAGGGGAAGGTCGAGATAGCAGATGTTGTTTTGGTAGCAGGCTGCCCAAGAATTTAAGACAGCCTCGAGTCCGTGGCTTATGTCTCTTTAGTGGCGTCGATCAGCCAAATCCGTGATTTCAGTCAATATTTGAGCACGGATTCCAGTTTCTCCAAGTTCTTGACCATCTTGCAGAGACGCTCCAAAACCGCAACAGTTTGTGGTTGAGCACAGTCTGAGTCTGACTGTTGGACATCCGCGTAACTGAATTTGGCCAAAAATATTTAACAGAAAACAAAATCCATATGTTACGAGTGCCCACAGGCCAATAATCAAATCTTTAGCCAAATGTGCAAGTAAATCAAAGACTGTCATCGCCCCTTCCCTCACAACCACACTCGGGGTACAGGTGCAGCACAAACACGAAAGTTAGGGGTCACTAACGCGATGCCTGCAGGCACCAAGTAGCCCATGAGGACCAAACCAATAGCCCACCAGTGCTAGGATTTTGATTTACTCGTAGAAATTATGATTTAAAAATGCAAACACGGGCAGTATTGTGAGACATCTTTAAGATGATCAGAGCCTGAAAATTAAATCATTAATTATTAAAAATAACACATTCTAATATTCTCCTCTGTGAGCCATCACCTTACCGTGGTGGAGGGGTTTGTGTGTCCCAATGATCCTAGGAGCTAAGTTGCCTGGGGCTTAATGCCCCTGGCAGGGTCACCCATGGCAAACAGGTCCTGGGTGAGGGACCACCATGGCAAACAAGTCCTAGGTGAGGGACCAGACAAAGCACGGCTCACAAAACTCCTTATGATGAACAAAATAAATAGAACCCAGTTTCCCTTGCCCAGACGTGGGTCACCGGGGCGCCCCTCTGGAGCCAGGCCTGGGGGTGGGGCTCGTTGGCGAGCGCCTAGTGTGGCCGGGTCTGCACCCATGGGGCCCGGCCGGGCTCAGCCCGAAGAGGCAAGGTGGGTCCCCCTTCTCATGGGCTCACCACCCATGGGAGGGGCCAAAGGGGTCGGGTGCAATGTGAGCTGGGCGGCATCCAAAGGCGGGGACCCTGGTGGTCCAATCCTCGGCTGCAGAAGCTAGCTCTTGGGACATGGAATGTCACCTTTCTTGCAGGGAAGGAGCCCGAGCTGGTGTGCGAGGTAGAAAAGTTCTGACTGGATATAGTCGGAATCGCCTCCACCCACAGCCTGGTTTCTTGTACCAGAACTCTTGAGAACTGAGAACTAGACTCCACTCTGGAGTTGCCCACGAAGAGAGGCGCAGAGCAGGTTTGGGCATACTCATTGCTCCCCGGCTCAGTGCCTTTACATTGGGGTTCACACCGGTAGACGAGACGGTTGCCTCCCTCCGCCTCCGGGTGGAAGGACGGGTCCTGACTGTTGTTTGTGCCTACGTACCCAACAGCAGCTCAGCGTACCCACCCTTTTTGGAATCCTTGGAGGGTGTGCTAGAGAGTACTCCTGCTGGGGACTCCCTTGTTCTACTGAGGGACTTCAATGCTCACGTGGGCAACGACAGTGACACCTGGAGGGGCGTGATTGGGAGGAACGGCCTCCCCAGTCAGAACTCGAGTGGTGTTTTGTGATGGGACTTCTGTGCTCGTCACGGATTGTCCATAACAAACACCTTGTTCAAACATAAGGGTGTCCATATGTGCACTTGGCACCAGGACACCCATGGCCGCAGTTCGATGATTGACTTTGTGGATGTATCATCGGATTTGCGGCCGCATGTTTTGGACACTCGGGTGAAGAGAGGGGCGGAGCTGTCAACTGATCACCACCTGGTCGTGAGTAGGCTCCGATGGTGGGGGAAGATGCTGGTCCGTTGTTAGAGGAATCTATGAGCAAAATTGTATCATGTTTAAAGTTTCATTTATTTGGGCACATCGAAGCGTTTGGGTGCATATCCAGCACCCCCAAATGCCTGCACACAAAGGCGCCGGCCATCTGGCCGGAGGGCTGTTGAAGTCCACAATTCGCACGTCAATACAGGTGAGAGACCACAGGGGAGAAGGCGAAACTCGGTCACAAAAGGGGAATGAATAATTCGGGAACAGCGGTTGAGCAAAAAAAGCCGAGTTGAGAACACCCGTCGCACCGAGACGACATTGACCATCCGCAAAGTCTACAACATGCTAATTCGATGTAGACCAGACAGAAAAGGCGCCAATGTACTGATGGTTCAAGTTTGAAAAACAGGTAACCAATCACTACCTAGGGCCGGACCGGGGGTGCGGCATGCAAATATCGGGGGCAGTGTTTTTCTTGTATTTTGCATATGTTACAATAAAATGTCGAACACGCGGAGACGGGACTTTGAGTGTGATCGCGGAGCAACTAACCGTCGTTCGCTCTCAGAGGTCCGCTTCCGCCGATATTGAAGACAAATTTCCTGTGTGCCGAGTCGTTTCTTTAACTTTGTCCGAGAAAATCTCTGACATCTGTCCTGGCAGACCCAAACGTATTGTGATGGTTTTTTGGGAGCGTCTGGCGGCAACCCCGTACTTGCTGGTAGATACCAGCAGTAAGGGATGCCGTCAAGCTGAAGAAGGAGTCCTATCATTGCCCCATTGTGGGACGAATAAAGGATATCTTAATCTTAATCTGGCCTTTATGGCCTGTGGGACCCCAGAGGCAGCTGACAGGTATCGACTGGCCAAGTGGAATGCAGCTTCAGTGGTCGCTGAGGCAAAAACTCGGCCGTGGGAGGAGTTCGGTGAGGCCATGGAAGCCGACTTCCGGACAGCTTCGAGGCAATTCTGGTCCACCATCTGGTTTGACCGTGTCCCTCAGGGAGTTTATTGGGGGGTGCTTCGTGGGTATGGGGTACCGAACCCCCTGATACGGGCTGTTCGGTCACTATACCACCAATGTCAGAGTTTGGTTCACATTGCCGGCAGTAAGTCGGAATAGTTTCCAGTGAGGGTAGGACTCCGCCAATGTTGGCCTTTGTCGCCGATTCTGTTCTTAACCTTTATGGACAGAATTTCTAAGCGCAGCCGAAGCGTTGAGGCGGTCCGTTTTGGTGAAAATCAGCACCTCCAAATCTGAAACAATGGTCCTCAGTCAGAAAAGGGTGGACTGCCCCCTCTGGGTCGGGGAGGAGATCTTGCCCCAAGTGGAGGAGTTTAAGTATCTTGGGGTCTTGTTCACGAGTGAGGGCAGGAGGGAGCGAGGATCGACGGGCGGAACGGTGCAGCGTCTGCTGTGATGCAGACTTTGTATCGGTCTGTCGTGGTAAAGAAGGAGCTGCGCCAAGGGGCGAAGCTCTCAATTTACCGGTCGATCTACGTTCCAACCCTCATCTATGGTCACGAGCTTTGGGTCGTGAATGAAAGAACGACCGGACGAAATGAGCTTTCTCCGCAGGGTGTCCGGGCTCCCCCTTAGAGATAAGTTGAGGTGGCTCGGGCATCTGATTAGGATGCCTCCTGAACGCCTCCCTGGTGAGGTGTTCCGGGCATGTCCCACTGAGAGGATACTCCGAGGACGACCCAGGACACGCTGAAGAGACTGTCACCCAGCTGGCCTGGGAACGCCTCGGGATCCCCCGGGGAGAGCTGGAAGAAGTAGCTAGGGAGAGGGAAGTCTGGGTTTCCCTGCTAAAGCTACTGCCCCCGCGACCCGGCCCCAGATAAGCGGTCGAAGATGGATGGGTGGATGGACATTCTAATATTATTAAATGTAATTTGTACAAATGTTATTTCAGACGTGTATCAATTAAGTAGCCCTTCACACAATCAGGACACATGAAGTAGCTCTCACTCTCAAAAAGGTTGGTGACCCTTGACGTAAGTAGAGGTTGGATTGGAATACAATGGCTATTTAAAAACTTATTCATGTTTTCAAACTTTATGAAAGAAAATGACAAATACAGTCCTGGAGGGGCTTTAGCAAGGCTACACAGATTCCTGAAGGGGCTATCACACCCCCTAGCGCCGGTGCAACACTGTGTCTGTCAGTATTTGTTTATCCTCCATGTTGGCAGTTAATATGGGGATGAGCTAATATGCTCCATTCCATAAAAGTGGGAAATCTGACTTTTCCAAAGTCCGACCATGAAAAGTGCACTGGAACGCCACTTAAACATGGATTTACAGTCTACAGTATATCACTGGACTAATTCTGCATTCAAGGAAGGCGTGAAGGTGGACTTTTCTGACTTACAACACATAAAGTGCACTTGAACGGCCCTTTGAACTTGGAGGTCCGAGTTGCGAAGTCGGGGGGGGGGGGGACCCCAGGTACACTAACTGTCACTCGACAATGGCAACGCCATGAAGACACAGACCGTCAGGATGCCATGATCTCCCTGCATGTAGCCATTCAGTGAAATGTATGAAATGCTTGTTGTAAGAACTTGCTGAAGGTCAAAATGTATTTTGAGGAACAAAAAAAACAACGACTTCTTGCAATCAGCCATCTTTGTTGTTTACATTTGGCTTGGAATGCTTTGAGGTCGCAACTGGTACAATCTGAGTGGAATACTTTCAATTTCCAACCTTTCTGGAATGCAGCCGTTAGCTATGAACATAGGTAGATATGACACACACCTTTTCAGCTGTGTGCTTATGCAACTCTAAGCTAGTGGGGGGAGGGGGGAAAGAGTTAGCGCATTCTATTTCTATGGATGTCAAGAAAACGGAAAACAAGGATGCCACCATACTGTGCTGTTGATGGTGGCACACAAAGTTGTACAATCAGAACAAGAAAACTGAAAATAACCTATTTATTAATAATGGAACAAAACATTGTCTCGTGAATTTGTTTGAACTCTCGTAATCTGTTTTGTTAGTACATTTGGCATTGACAAAAAACTACTGGTAAATCTCATGAAATTAATTTCAGAAATGGACAAGTTAAGACTTAATTTCAAAGTCCATGCATTGCCTTTGACGGGAATGTGACCCCTGCCGACATGGCCATCGCATCTTTTAGCCTGCTACAGCACGCAGGCTAATATAAAATATCAAGTCTTCTCTTCATATCTGTGGAAAGGATGCCCAATCCAAACCCTCACCAAGATGTAAACATTGCATCGCCCTCCAAGGAGGCGGTGCAGGACGTCACAAGAAAACTAGAGAATTTTCCCATAAAGCAGTAAACAATCTTTAATCTTATCTAGATGTTTTTAAATAAATGAGTTAAATTTAACTGTGCGTTCTTGTGAGGGGCCATTCAAGGTCGCAAATATTCGCCAACAGTTTTAACGTTTTTTTTCGTCACAATTTGGAACATCTTCAAAATACAGGTGAATGCCTGTCATCTATTTGGCATAAGACTGCGACACTAAACGAACCCAGACAAGAACATCAACATTCGCGACCTTAGAAAATACAAATTGTTTGCAGCTCAGTGGGATAGGGGCTTAAGGGTGGAGGTTGAATGGCACCTTTAATCTGCTATGCTGATTTAACATGCACACATACCTACACACACACTCAGGGCTTTACAGGCACAGCTGTGGATGAGCCTGTGACATTTTAAATCAATCAGTGGATGACCCAAAAAGCTGTTCCCGTAATGCAAATAGAACCACAGTTCTTAAGCCTCCACAGCTCCCCAAAATGGACCCACTTACTGGAACTAAGCAGACGTGAAAGTTTGCTCTGGTGCTGGGCAATAGAGATATTTTTAGAAGTTGCTGAACTCTGGATATTATGATGTATCATTCCAGGGGTTTTCCTTAGTGGCTTGCTGTGAATATAATTAATCATCCCTCACAATGCATGACAGACAGCCCAATAACCCAGAGCAAGTACACAATGTATTCAGCATGAAGTAAAATTAATTGATTTATTCAAAGAAAAAAAAAAGGAGTAAACAACTGAAGGCACTTGTAAATATATCACATGCAGTTTGACGGCTCTCATCTGGTAGAATGTTTCAAAGCAGCAAAGAGGGTACACACATTACTTTTTTGTCAATATTTATATTTGATCTTTTTATGGAACAACAGTAAAGATATGACACTGTGACGATGTAATCAGTGTACAGCTTTTATCAGTGTAATTTTACTGTAGCCTCAAACATAATTCAACACACAGCAATAAATGTGCACCCCTGGCAACAAACGTGAGTAAACGCCAAAGAGAATTTGATTAACTTATGTCCAAAGTGTGAACATTTTTGTGTGGCCACGATTACCCCGTATCACCTCCACCTTTTGTGGGGTTGGAGTTCACCACAGCTTTACAGCTCCTTCATCACGACTTCACAGAGGTAGTGGATGTAAGATGCTTTTTATCTCCTCCACCTTCCATTTGAGGAGTCACCATGCCCTTAGTGGGGTTTCCGTTTGGAGAAATCTAAGGCCAATCCACCATCTTTACCCGTAGCTTCTGGAGAAACATTTTGCCAGCCCATCCCAGTTCACCTGAACTTGTTTTGTAAGGCAGCAGCACGGTGGGCGAATGGTTACCACATCGGCCTCACAGAGCAGAGGTGCAGGGTTTGATTGCAGCTCTGGCCTTCCTGTGCGGAGTTTGCATGTTCTCTTCTGCCTGCATGGGTTTTCTCCGGGTACTCCGATTTCCTCCCACATTCCAAAAACTTGCATGGTAGGATAATGAAACACTCTAAATTGTTCCAAGGTGTAAGTGTGAGCGCAGATGGTTGTTGTGCCATGCGATTGGCTGGCAACTAGTTCGCCTACTGCCTGAAGACAGTTGGGACAGGCTCCATAAGCGGTTTGTATAATGGCTGGATGTTTCGCAAGGCGTCATTTGTCTTTGAAGAGTGTTTCGGGTTGTTATTGTGTTGGAATACTACCCTGTGGCCCAGTTTGCTAAAGGAGGGTGTCATGCTTTGCTTCAGTATGTCACAGTCCATGATGGCATTTGTGGTTCCCTCAATAAACTATAGCTCCCCAGTGCTGCTAAAATGAATGCAGCGCCAGACCATGACACTCCCAGCACTATGCTCAACTGTAGACACGCCACCTAAACGACATTTGAACCAAACTAGTACTTCTTGGGGGCGGCCCGGTGGTCGACTGGTTAGTGTGTCCGCCTCACAGTGAAAGGTGCGGCCTTCCAGTGTGGAGTTTGTGTAGTAATAGGTGTTATGCTTTTACTTTGAAAGCCCTAACAGTATGGATGCCGAGGGAAATGTCATTAGCTTAGGAAGCCTAGGAAGACGTGTGTGTGACGACTGCGAGAGCCAAGTCTAGAATAAACTATTGCTTGCTTGAAACAGACTGCATCTTATTTACCCAAAATACGACATGGTGTCAGAAGTCGGACAGCGGTAATAAGAGCACAAAGAGCAACTTTTGGAGCTAGGAGGGAAAAAAAAAGACGTCAGAAGACGGCAACAACGAGGCCGCAGCAGCGCCGCGGCAGCGCCGCGGCAGCAACAAACTCTTCAGCTTCCGACGAATGCCAACTTTCCTCCGAGCGCTACATTCTCAATACAACCACCGGAAGCATTTGACTTCTCAAAGCCTCAAAATTGGGAACTGTGGATACGCAGGTTCGAGAGATTCAGACTGGCCAGCAACCTTTATCTTAGCACAGATGCTAACCAGGTGAACACGCTAATTTACTGCATGAGGGATGAAGCAGACGACGTCCTGCGTGGGCAAGATTTAACCGACGCACAGAGACAGCAGTACACCTCGGTAAAGAACTCGCTCGAAACGTACTTTGTACCCAGAAGGAACGTGATATATGAGAGAGCTAAATTCAATCAGAGAGTGCAGCAACCAGGCGAGGCTGTTGACGTATTCATTACTGCACTGTATACCCTGGCGGAAAACTGCAAATACGGAGCACTCCACGACAAGTTAATAAGGGACCGCATCGTGGTGTGGCTGAGAGACACCAGTTTATCTGAGAGGATGCAGCTATATGCAGATTTGACGCTGGAAAAAGCAGTCAACATGGCAAGACGGTCAGAAATAATAAAAAAGAAGCAAGACAACCTCAGAGGAGGAGGTATGAGACATTGATGCAGTAACAAAAGGAAGAAAACAAAAACCATTAATACACAAGACCCCTCAACACCCAAAGCACTCATCAGCAAAGCCACAGGCATCATCATCGGATGGTCAGGCATGCTATAGATGTGTAGAGTCACCCGGTCATGCCAAAGCACAATGCCCAGCAAGAGATGTCACATGTCACACATGTGGAAAGCGAGGCCATTACAGCAAAGTTTGTAAGTCTACCAAAACAGTACATGTTGTAGAGACAGACTGTAATGAGGACACTCCCTTATTCCTTGGCTCAGTAAATGCAGCATTAGACCCATGGTTTGCTGATTTGTTGACACAGGAGCTGAAGTCTGTTATTTCGGCCCATATCTACCATGCCATTACATAGGGCTCCTCTCAGTTAGTCGAAACCAACAGACCACTATTTGGCCCAGGTCGAATGCCCCTATCTGTGTTAAGCAGATACAGTGAGTCACTATGCAAGGGGAGCGAGTGATACAGGAAGAGATTTATGTTGTCAATGACTTAAATGTAGCCTTGTTAAGCAGACCAGCAAGCGTTAACCTTAAACTAGTCTACAGAGCAGACACCATAGACAAGTCTGAAATGGAAGACTCCTACCCAAAAGTGTGTCAGGGTTTAGGAATGATGCAGCAGGCATACACTATCAAGCTCAGGCCAGGCGCCATTCCCTACTCCCTGGCCACACCAAGACGAGTCCCTATCCCTTTACTTGGAAAAGTGAAAGAGGAGCTCAAGCGAATGGAAGACATTGGTGTCGTATCCAGAGTGGAAGAGCCAACGGACTGGTGTTCGGGCATGGTTCCTGTGTCCACAAAGAATGGCCCAGTACGCATCTGCGTCGACCTCACGCCTCAACGAAGCGGTCTGCAGAGAGAGATACATACTGCCGTCAGTGGAGCAGACTATCGGCTCCCTGGCAGGAGCAAAGGTCTTCAACAAATTGGATGCCAATAGAGGATTCTGGCAAATCCCATTGTCCCCTGAATCGTCATTGTACACCACATTCATAACTCCCTTTGGCTGCTTCCACTTTAACAGATTGCCCTTTGGCATTGCGTCAACCCCAGAACATTTTCAGCGACGCATGTCCATGATCATCGAGGGGCTGCAGGGAGTCGTATGCCACATGGATGATATCCTCATATGGGGTAGAGATCAACAAGACCACGACATCAGACTACACACAGTTCTCAACAAGCTCCAGGAAGCCGGGGTCACGCTTAACCAGGAGAAGTGTGAGCTGGGAAAAAGTGAAGTCAAGTTTCTGGGTCATATTCTGTCCGCAGACGGAGTGCAGCCAGACCCAAACAAGGTAAAGGCTGTCATGTCCATGAGAGAGCTGTCCAACACAGGAGAGGTTCGTAGCTTCCTGGGAATGCTGAATCAGCTGGGAAAGTACATTCCAGGCCTGGCGGAAAAAGACAAGCCGTTGAG
Organism: Hippocampus zosterae; assembly: GCF_025434085.1. NCBI lineage: Eukaryota > Metazoa > Chordata > Actinopteri > Syngnathiformes > Syngnathidae > Hippocampus > Hippocampus zosterae. The sequence continues at coordinate 2,689,013 of NC_067463.1, read as the reverse complement.
AGACCTTCTCTCAAAGAAGAATCAGTGGGTCTGGGGATGTGCACAACAGAGAGCGTTTGATCAGCTGAAAAATGATCTCACATCACCACCAGTACTGACACTTTACGACCCCAACAAAGAGCTGAAGCTGTCGGCGGATGCCTCGTCATACGGACTCGAAGCAGTCCTTCTACAGAAGGAGGAAGTGCAGTGGAAACCAGTCGCGTACGCATCACGTGCAATGACCGAGACAGAACAGAGGTATGCCCAGGTGGAGAAGGAAGCGCTAGGAGTGACTTGGGGATGCGAGCGTTTCCGGGATTTGCTTATTGGGAGACATTTTGCCATAGAGACCGACCACAAGCCACTTGTCAGCCTGCTAGGTCACTAGGCACTTCCCGAGCTTCCTCCCAGAATCCAGTGATTCCGACTAAGACTCATGAGGTACAGTTACATTATCTCACACACCCCTGGCAAAAAACTGTTTACAGCCGACACACTCTCACGCTCACCTGTCTGCAAAAACTCAAGCCTGAAACCGGCAGACAATGACTTAATGGAAGAGACAAACATCTACGTGGATGAAATCATCGTTAGCATGCCAGCCAGCTCAACGTACATGGCACAACTGAGAGAACATCTGCGGGAAGACAGCGTTTGCTCAGAAGTCATGACATACTGTCAAAAAAAAATGGCCTGACAGCGGCAAGCTGACAGCTCCAGTGATAGAGCCTTGCTTACAGTACACGATGGACTACTGCTCAGAGGCTCCAGACTAGTTATTCCCACAGCAATACACAATTATGTCCTCGCCGTAATACATGAGGGACACCCGGGAGTGACCAAGTGCCGGGAGCAGGCCAGAGAGGCGGTATGGTGGCCAGAATTGAGCAGCCAACTAAACGAGCTGGTGAGAAATTGCAACACATGCATCAAAGAGCGTGCCAAACCTGTGGAGCCGTTGATAGCCGGTGAACTCCCACAGAGACTGTGGCAAAAAGTTCTGATCTATTCTCACTCAACCACGAGATCTACCTGCTAGTAGTGGACTATTATTCTAGGTTTGTAGAGATTGCCAAACTAACTCCCACTCTATCTCAGAATATTATTGTGCATCTCAAATCGATGTTTGCTAGGCACGGAGTGCCTGAAATCTTTGTTTCAGACAAAGCCCCTCAATACTCCAGTCGAGAGTTCAAGGACTTTGCTGCAGAACTATGTGTTCACCCACACTACTAGCAGCCGTGGGTTTGCTCGGAGTAACGGGCAGAGCGTCACGTGCAGACTGTGAAACAGCTGCTAAAGAAGGCTCAGGATCCGTATCTGGCTCTGTTGGCGTATAGAGCTACACCGATCGCAAACGGGTACAGTCCTGCGAAACTCCTCATGGGCAGAAGACTGCGCACCCCAATACCCCTACATCCTTCTCTTCTCGACCCAGAGCTTCTGGACGGCACTGTCGTTGCAGAAAAAGAAAGGGAGAAGAGAGGTAAAGACACTGCAAGTTTCAACGACAGACACCGTGTGAGAGATCTGAGTCAACTCACTCCAGGACAACCAGTGTGGATCACTGATGCAAACTCTCAAGGAACAGTGGTTTCCTCCCACTCAGCTCTCCACGACGTTCATACGTCGTGGAGAGCCCTTCAGGCACCCTCAGGAGGAATAGACACCATCTTGTTCCTTTTCCAGAGACTGTTCGACACACACCTCACACACCGACACCCAGCACTGCACCACAACCAAGTGAGCCTACAGTGGGTTCTCCAGAACGCCCCACATCACATCCAGCACCGCCCAAGGGACACACAACCATCCGTCACACACCTGTCCTTGCACACACACAGGGTCATACCACTCGGTGTGGCAAAGTGGTGCGAGAACCTCACAGACTGGACTTGTGAACTGTGGGGTGGGAAAAAAATGATTGTGAAATAAAAGGTGAAACGGAAGGATTGTTGAATATCCAAAGTTGTGGAAAAGTAGGTTTGTTGAATATCCAGAATTCTGTTAACAATATTTGCTTCCACAGATATGTCTGTTCAGTGTTCTAGAAAGGGAGATGTGGTAATAGCTGTTATGCTTTTACTTTGAAAGCCCTAACAGTATGGACGCCGGGGGAAATGTCGTTAGCTTAGGAAGCCTAGGAAGATGTGTGTGCGACAACTGCTCGAGCCAAGTCTAGAATAAACTATTGCTTGCTTGAAAACGACTGCATCTTATTTACCCACATTACGACAGTTTGCATGTTCCTCCCGTGCCTGCGTGGGTTTTCTCCGGATCCTCCGGTTTCCTCTCATATTCCAAAAACATGCATAGCAGGTTAATGGAACACACCAAAATTGTCCCTAGGTGTGATTGTGAGCGCAAATGGTTGTTTGCCTATGTGTGCACGGCGATTGGCTGGCAACCAGTTCAAGGTGTTGTCCCCTGCCTACTGTCCGAAGACAGCTGGGATAGGCTCCAGCACAACCTGCGACCTTTGTGAGGATAAACGGATCAGAAAATGATGGATGGATTGGTCTTAACAAAAACTAACAAAATAACTCAAACAAAAACTTTGAAAACATTTTTTTTTTGGCGAAAAAAACGCTTCTTACACAACAAAAAGTAACGGAAACTTCATCTTACATTTATAAAGCAAACTAAACCAAACTACAATTAGAGCCAAACTGTCCTTTGCAGAACAATTTGATACCATGTGTGATGTCTGGTCTGAGGACTGATCGGGTGATACTTGTACATCTATTTTCCAAAGACAACCTCTGGATATGATGCATGTAACTTCTTTGCTGGAGTGGAAGTATCCTATCCATTTTTTTGTGTTGTATTTATTCCAGAATGCCTAGCAACATGAGGTGATTTATAAATTTATTCATGCCCAATGAACATTAAAAAAAAAAAAAAAAAAAAGACTGGAAATTTGAAACCACTGAATCGTCTTGGCCACCGTTTTGCAGCTCCACCTCATAATGTTGGCAATCTTCTCATTGTCGAGGCGAGCAGTGCCTGCACTTTTTCACCATCCGAGCTACTTCTAAAATTACCAAATCCAAATTATCTACCCACTTTATTTTTTTATTTACGTGTTTGTTTAAAAATATAGTGTATTTAGAATTCTTTATATGTACAACATATATTTGTGTGTCAACTGATTTCCAAACTGAAATCTTGTTTCTGAGGATCCAAGTAATGACAACATCAGCAATGTGGTTTCTAAATGGGTTTAATCAATGCTTTACAATGTTTACATTTTTAATCAAATAAACAGTAACCGTGTAACTACCGGTAATAATTTCATCGGATGCAAAAAAAAACTGGAATGAATCAGATTGTTGATCACTTCAGTGTTTGAATATAGCTGTCCTGTTGTGGACAAGAAACTCAAGAGCTCTTCATCCTTGGACTGATTTTTATGCATGCAAACATGATGCCATTTTCTTCATCTTTTTTTTTTTTGTTAGGAAATGTGGTTACAGTTCAATACAGCAAAGTTAGAGATCAAGAGACATACAGTTTAAATACAGAGTTTATTTCGTTAGAATGCCTCAGAGAATACAGGCCAAGACAATCTGTTCGCGTTCTGAAACACAAGGCAATTGAATAGATAAATGTTTTTGACTCTCCAGCAGCTAACAAATAGTCGCCGTCGCCGTGCGGCTCCGCTTTCAATGTCAACATCATTCTTAGTAGTCTTTAGGAAACTGGACTTTTTTTGGTCTATCGTATTTTAAAGCTGCTGTGTCGATTCTCTCTGTCGAACCAACTTCTTTTTGTCAGTTTCTTGTGGTGAGTCCCCTGCTGATGCTTTCACAAGATTTATTTGAATGGCCAATGTTGGGGGTTTCTTTTTATAGTTGTACAGATCATGAGAGGAAAAAAGGATATAAAGATAAAATGTTCTACTTTGTGTGGATTTTCAGTTGTGGAGTTTCAGTTTACTTGTAGACTTAATTAGGGTTGAGACATAAAAGACAGAGGAAATAAAGCATCATTATTGTACATAAATTCCAGAAATGTATCAGACTGTTGTTTATGCTGTTTTGTACAGAAGGAGGGAATGCATTCACTATTTCTGTGAATGTAAATTTCACATTTTGGCACTTTTCCCCCACTTCTGGGTAAAGTTAAATTGAACTCCTGCGTTGTGCTCTCTTGTCATTTCCGTGATGTTGGCTTACAAATGGGCATGCATATGTGGAATAATTAAAAAAAAACCTTTCCTTTCAAAATGAATGACTATCTTCTTCCATCACTGCGCTGCTGGACAACATTTATTCTTGGACTTTAATCAAACTTGCCTTGGAGTGCTCTTGACCGTACTTTGAAAAATATTTCCACTCACAGATGATAAACTGATTTAATCATTGATGTAAGGATGATAATAATGATGATCATTTCTTGCCCAAAATTTTTTTCATACAACTATACTTACTCTGCTTATGTTTCTGTGCAGATTTTCCACAAACGGCCAATATCTCATAGGTGTAGCACATTAAATAATTGCCCGAAAGTCTTCTGAGTCCCAATCAATCATAGTCCAAAAAATATAGATTGTGTATGGGTTGGTGCAATCACTGCATGCCACCAGCCAAGTGTTATATCAAACAGTCTGAAGAAAGTATATGGATTAATAATATATCAAAGCACTTGCCAGCGTCATTTAGCATTTTAGCTGCAGCTCGTGAAATAAGATAATTTTATCAACATTTCCCAGATTTTATTTTTTCACTTCTTTCAGCCCAATATTCCATAACCTTGTGACCAGTGCGCTATAGACAAGTCGTTGGCAAAAAAGTGGGTAGAGTGCAGCGGTAAAACAGAGAAAACAATCTCTTCTGTGCTCTCACACATTGTAGCAAAAGTTTAGTGGTATGCTTTTTCAAAGTGTTCTTACTCTGCACATTTGCGTGGCTGTAAAAATTGAATCATTGGGTTGTTCAAGGAAGAAGAGCATGGCCTTTCTCATTTTGCACTAACTATCTTCTGCTGTTAACTGGATGAATGAGCTGGACATGTATAACATGGTTGCCTTCCGGATCTTAATCTCTTGAACACTTGAGAAAATGAAACATTTCCCGTGTGTGCTTTTTTGTTTTTTGTTTTTTTACTGCCACATGTTTTACCACATACAGTATCAATTGACGACATGTTGTACTTTCACATTGTCAAAACAATACATGACAAGCGCCCAGAAGACTCGCATACATCCAGAAACAAAGCTCAGACATCAAAGAACTCATTTCAATTTCAAACTCCTTTTGTTGCATGAGCTCATGTACCGTAGGTCTCAAATGAAGTGAGACTGTGGGGAATCTTCTTTCGTAGATCAGCTCTTAAGCACCAGTTGAACTAAGTTGCTCGGTAACTCTCATTGAATCCTTTGCTTTTCAATCCCTCAGAGTAGCAGTCGGTGACTGGTGGCAGTCCAGGTCCCCTCGCAACTCGAGCGGGCCCGGCAGTCTCACGCCAGTCTTGTGATCCACGCACCAGCACTTTCCTCGCAGACCGTCACGTGCTGGATGGCACTGTGGGCAGAAATTGGATTCAACCTTCTTAAACATTTCCTATGGCTGATATGATTAAATGTAATGTGAAATGTACAATAAGATTCCTGTTTGGTCTCCATTTAGTCACGTAAAAAATGCAACAGACTAAACTGCAGTTTTGTAAGTTCATTCCATAAACCAGGGGTGGGTAACTTAAATGCTAGAGGGGGCCACAATTTTTCATCAGTGTTCCTGGGGGGACCATAGGAGCATGTCCTTCTGATTGAGATACATGACAAAAATTCCATTTTAAAATATGGACAAAATATGTGCATAAGTGCAAAAATATATTTCATAATACAATCCTCAGTGCATGTAAAGATCCAGCCTTCAACAATAAATGTTTGAAAAAAAATCACAAAAATGTGATTGTTGTGGACAATCAACACGGAACAGCATCATTGTGCATTTTTTTCCACAAACATCAACTCAAAATTTTAAAGTACTATGTTTGTCCTGAATGTCATTTGAAATCTGGAAAAAAAAAAAAAAAAAAAAAAAAAAAAAAGATAACTTGCTTTGGAGTATAAGACCGGGTGCAAGTGCAACTAAGTCATGTCTGCCATCTAGTGGTAAATTGTAATATCACAACTTAAAACAATAACGCGGGACCACACAATGTACTATCTTGGAGAACGCAACTGATAAAAACCATTGCTCTGTCAAAAAGTAATACTTTGGGCCTGATAGAAGCAACAAGGAGCATTGGGTTTGTTTGTTTTTTTTGTTTTTTAACACTGGGTCTCCTTGCGCAATCGATCACTCAAAATAAATATGAAAAAAATGAAATTGCAAATAAGCATGAGACAAGTCTTTCAAAGTTAAACACTAATCGCAGGCTGACATGATGACCTGTTGATAAATGCCGTTTTTTGCTGGGACAACAATGTTTACTGATATAAATTCTTTAATTTCGATCACTTAATGATTAAAATGTCTTGATGAGTAACTGAATCTTAAAGAAATCGTTTCTACAGGACGTTACACCAAAGATAAAATATTTGAAAAAGATCTTGGACAGCATATTTAGCAGGCCATTATAAGGCTAATTAACAACACAGCAACTTTTCCCTCATGACATTGGTTTTACTTCCCAGTGTGTACATAGTTTCTAACTGTAAACAGATTTCTCTGAACTTCTGCAGACAGGGACACAATCTGCTATGTTCCAAAATAATTGGGATAGGAGATGATCCTACAAATGTAGAAACGGATAAGAGCCTATGTCAAATATTAGTTTAGCAACAGAAACAAAGCAGGACTGACAAAGTACAACTCAGGACGCTGGTAAACAAAGAACCAGGAAAATGCGGAACAAACCAAAATCGCTTGCAAAAGGTAAGGAATAAGAAAACATGAATTGCTGTCAAACTTAAAGGACAAGGAAATTCAACACGCGACAATAACCACAAGAACTTAATACATGAAAAAAATACTATAAACAAACGTGGCGAGAAGCTATGAGGCAAAATGTCAAGAACATCTGTAAAATTAAGCACTTGGAGGCAGAGTCATGAGCAAGGCTAATAATCCGACAGCTAGTTGTAGGTGAAGCATAACTTTTTAAAAGCAGTAGGTACTGAGGCTAGATTCGTATCAGGTGTGGCTTGTGAGGGAACGCCCACTCTCTAGCTAGAGACTGAGGAAACAAGAGAGGATCATGACACAATTAGTATATGGCAGTCTGGTGGGGACTTGTGCCTTCTCAGCTTTTCTTTGATTGCATACAAATCTCTAGTCACTCTCTCTCTCTCTCTCTCTCTCTCTCTCTCTCTCTCTCTCTCTCCCACTCTCTCATTGCCTGTATTGTTGCGCTTATAAGGATTGTGACAGAATCTTGGCAAAGCAGAAATACATCAAAGAAGCTATGTCCGAAAGCTATAAAGCAATCTTATCTCCAGTCTGTCTCTCTCTCTCTATCTTTCTCTCTCTCTCTCTCTCTCTCTCTCTCTCTCTCTCTCTCTCTCTCTCTCTCTCTCTCTCTCTCTCTCTCACCCCCTCCCTCCCTGCCTGTGCTGATAAGAATTGTTGCAGAATCTTGGCAAAGCAGAAATACTTAAAAGAAGCTATTTTCAAAAGCTACAAAGTTATAGCATGTTGCAATGATTCATGAGCCATTGAGTAGAATGCATTTCATATGCACGGTTCACCTCTTGATTTCTGAAAAGGAAAATAAATCATATTTCGCGTGAGCTAAAAAAATGAATGAATTCATGAAGACCATGGTGATCTCAAAGGAGTGTCGACTTGGACACATTTTTCTTGATTTTGTACTCATAAGGCAATATTTAATCTGCTGCAGGCATGTTTTTTATTCTGGCTCCGAAACTGCTGATGTAGTTCCAAAGGAACTACTTGATGTATAACAGCCAGGAATTGTGTGCTTCATGTCACAGACCTGTTTGGCGTGGAAATCTCCATTCTTGTCACAGTTTGGAATGGGAATTGTGAAGAGATCATCATGGGTGCGGGAATTGGATGCCAATCTGTCCAGTGCTCTCTGGAGCTCAGCACGACATGGAGCCTGAGGGGTGACACCATTGTCAGTGAACATTGAACTTGGCAATATGTACCAAACAATTGTGCTCATTCTCATCCATATGTATGGCTGTTGTTTCATAAAGTATGTCAGCGACAAGCCAATGGAAAAAAACATAATTATTCTGCATATTAAGCCAAAATGCAATGAAGTTCCCCATTAAAAAAAAACCCTGTCTTATTAAATTAATTGAAAAACTGCACACCAGCAGTCACACATTTATTCACTTCTAAGTTAGAAGTTGGTTAGAAGTTCCAACCAAATTGGAGTTTTACTAATTTCTTGTTGTTCTGTACTGTTTAAGTAGTCAATTCGTAAATAAACAAATCACCAATGTCTAAATTAATGTCATTTAATGTTTTTTGTTGTGTGTTAGTTGCTTTTTTTTGACAGCACCAACAGTCACTCTTGCACAATATTGATTATGCAAATAATGTTCTCAGCATGCATGGTAACATATTCATAATAATTGTATTCAACAGAGCCATACTTGAACCGAACTTGCCTCCCATGAGCAAATTTGTGCTCAAATATTTTCACACACAGTGACACAGGCATCAGATTTACACATCTGCACCTCATACACTATCCATCCATCTTCTACCGCTTATTTGAGGTCGGGTCGTGGGAGCAGCAGCTTTAGCAGGAAAGCCCAGACTTCCCTCTCCCCAGCCACTTCTTCTAGCTCTTCCCGGGGGATCCCAAGGCGTTCCCAGGCCACCTGCGTGACATAGTCTCTCCAGCGTGTCCTGTGTCGTCCTCGGAGGGAGAGCCCGGACACCCTGCGTGGAAAACTAATTTCGACCGCTTGTATCCGGGATCTCGTTCTTTCCGTCACGACCCATAGCTCGTGACCATATGAGGGTTGGAACGTAGATCGACCGGTAAATTGAGAGCTTCGCACTTTGGCTCAGCTCCTTCTTTACCACGACAGACCGATACAACGTCCGCATCACAGCAGACGCTGCACCGATCCGCCTGTCGATCTCTCGATCTCTCGCTCCCTCCTGCCCTCACTCGTGAACAAGACCCTAAGATACTTAAACTCCACTTGGGGCAAGATCTCCTCCCCGACCCGAAGGTGGTACTCCACCTTTTCCGACTGAGGACCATGGTTTCAGACTTCATACACTACTATTATAGATACATAAATAGATACATACATTTACGTTTGGACTTCAACCTTAATATTTGTAAGTTATTGTTGATTCTCCTGGGTATGACGTTAAACTGCATCCAACTTGTCCTCCAGGTTGGGGGTTGGGCGTGAGGTTAACAACCTCACCCTGTAAAACAAAACATGTTACAGAAACGACGAGAAGAAGCCATTCCGGTAAACCACGGCGAAGAAGAGACGGCACATCCTTGGATGTATCTATGACGGGGCCGGCTGAAATCCAGCAAGAAGCCCAACCCCTGATTACCCCAATCTTTGGAACCAAAACCAACACCAGAGTAGGCACCTGGAATGTGCGCACAATGTTCCAGTCTGGTCGCATGGACCAGGTGCTGAAGAATATGAGGGACATCTTAGGCGTTAGTGAAATGAGGTGGACGGGGCAAGGGCGCCTCATGGTTAATTGAGCAACTTTTCTGTACTCTGGGAAGCAAGACCACCATTCCCATGGAGTCGCCATCATCCTCTCCAGTAGTGCAGCAAAAGCATTGATTGGATGGAAGCCGGTGAATGAACGGATTATTACAGCAAGGCTCTACACCAGATGTGCCAAAGTAACCATCGTACAAGTCTATGCCCCAACCGAAGCTGCCTCAGCGGACGATAAAGACACCTTCTACAACCAGCCCCAGACTGTGCTTGAGGAGATTCCCAGACATGACATCAAAATGCTGATTGGAGACTTCAACGCAAAATGATAATAATGGATAATGGATAATGACAGAAGGGGCCTGAATGCCACAGTTGGACCACATGGGTCTGCGAGCTCCACGAACGACAACGGGGAGAGACTGTTGATGCTAACCAGTACCAACGGCCTCAGCATTGGCAACACCTTTTTTGAGCACAAGCGGACCCACAAAGTAACCTGGTTTTCACCTGGTGGCGGGCCCCGGAACAAACTGGACTACATCTGCATCAACACAAGGTGGTGCTCATCATTGCTCGACGTTCGCTCCTACAGAGGTGCAGATGTGGGTTCAGACCACTTCCTTGTGGTGAGTAAAACCAAGCTGAAGGTGAAGAAGGTGCATCCCAAGAGACCTTACGCGGTGGACAAGCTAAAGAATAAAAACATCTCAGAAAGCTTCTGTGAGGAGTTGAATAGGAAGCTCAAGGTATCACACCACCTTGCAAACATTGAGGAGCAGTGGAGTATGTTCTCTTGTGCCATTACTGAAACTGCAGAAGCAGTTATAGGCAGAAAGACGGATACCAACAAAGAGAGATGGATAACAGACAACATCTGGAAGTTGATTGGTGAAAGGAAAGTGGCTAAGATAAAAAGAGAACAAAAGAGGAGGCTCCGGAGCTGGAGGATGGAAGACGAGGAGTACAGACGCTTGGACAGGGCAGTGAAGAAGAGTTGCAGGAAGGATAAAAGACCGTGGCTAGAAGAGAAAGCAAGAGAGGCACAGGAAGCAGCAGAGAACAACGGCATGACGACCCTATACAAGATCGTGCGGAAGCTAACCAACTCCAGGAGCAGCTCTAGCGTGCCAATCAGGAGCAAGGATGGCAAGACACTCCTAAGCGACGAGGAGCAAGAAGCAAGATGGCTGGAACACTTCAGGGAGGTTCTCAACCAACCAATGCCTCCCGTGCTCTTCAATTTCGATCAAGAGACACCAGCTCCAGCTCTAAATATTACATCGAAAGAGATATCCGAGACTGAGGTTGCCAGAGCAATCAAGGGCCTTAAGAACAACAAGGCACCGGGACTCGATGATATAGCTGCCGAGCTGTTGAAATATGGCCAAGATGCTGTTGTGGAGAGCCTTACCCACCTGTTCAACCTGATTTGGCATGCTGAAGAGGTTCCTGCCGACTGGAGACGTGGGGTCATTGTCACGCTCCCTAAGAAGGGAAACCTCGCAGACTGCAATAACTGCCCGGGGCATTACACTGCTGTCAATCCCCAGCAAGGTATTCTGCAGTGTTCTGCTACATCGCCTTCAAGATGAAGTGGACAACATCTTGAGGGAACAGCAAGCCAGTTTCAGGAAGGGAAGGTCTTGCGCCAAAAGATCTTTACCCTTCGAAACATCATAGAGCAGTGCCAAGAACTTCAGATACCACTCATAATCAACTATATCGATTTCAAGAAAGCCTTCGACAGCATCCACCGGGAGTCACTGTGGCAGATTGTCCAGCTGTATGATGTACCCCTCAAGTACATCAACATCTTCAGGTCATTGTACCACAACTCAACCTGTTGTGTCAAAACCAAAAGTGGCACAACTGATGATTTTGACATTGTCACTGGTGTAAGACAGGGTTGCATTCTGTCACCCCTACTCTTCATCATCATAATTGACTTTGTGATGAGGAAGTCCATCACAGGAGCAAAAGTTGGTATCAAGTGGGGAGGGAGCAGACTAGCTGACCTGGAATTTGCAGATGATTTGGCTCTGTTAAGTCACACCCAGCCCGCACTCCAGGAGTTGACCAACAATCTGTATGAGCACGGAGTTAAGGTCGGTTTACGAATTAGCCAGGAAAAGACCACGGCCATGGCCGTCGGACAGCACCAACACCTTCACCCACTCACTCTACACCAACATGACATAGAGTACATTGACAGCTTCACATATCTTGGGAGTAACATCTCAAATACGGGTGGTGTGGAGAAAGACGTCAACAGTAGACTTGGTAAAGTTGCGGGAGTGTTTCAAACCTCCGAAACATCTGGTCATCGAAAGCCATCACTACGACCACCACCTCTATATGTCAGTGGTTATCTCAACAGCGATATACGCCTGTGAGACATGGATGAAGACAGCCAACATTACCAACAAGTTAGATGTCTTCCATCGGCGTTGCCTGAGATCCATCCTGAGGATCACATGGAGAGACCACATCACCAACGAGGAGGTGATGAAGAAGGCAGGAGTGGCTGAACTGTCAGACATTGTCTCTGAAAGGAGAAGGAAAATGATCGGCCACGTACTCCGACTGCCAAGAGAGAGACCGGCAAGTGTGGCCATGGACTGGATGCCAGAGGGAGGAAAGAGGAAGAGAGGTAGGCCAAAGAAGACGTGGAGACAGACTGCCAAAGAAGACCTCAGTGAGATGGGTGTCAGCTGGCATGGAGCAAGAAGGGTCGCCAGTGACCGGAACAAATGAAGGAAACTCGTCGCCCAATGTTCCAAATAGGAACGGGCGGAACTAACTAACTAACTAACTAACTAACTAACTAACTAACTAACTAACTAACTAACTAACTAACTAACTAACTAACTAACTAACTAACTAACTAACTAACTAACTAACTAACTAATTGTTGATTTTGGGAAAGTATTTTATGATGAGGTTTTGGTCAAACAAATATATTTCTGACCGATATTTTCAATACATTAACTATGCTGCATATCCTGTTCAAGGTCGGTGTGAGTTGGAACCTATCCTATCAAGAAAGGCGGACAACGCCATCGACTGACTAGTCGCCAGCAGATTCATACCATCACTGAGAGGGAATTTAACACACGCTGCTTGCATGGATGTCAGGTCAGTGACAATGTTTACGTTAATCCTGACGAGTTCCTTTTGAAATAGATTTTTCCCCCTTTCTCTGTTACGTATCAGTTATGTAAGGCATTTATCATTTGTTTGTTCCAAGCTTTTATGAATATGTACACGCTGTTCAGAAATTGTCACTGCCAGACGGAAAGCCTCGGATGTCCAAATTCAGTCAATATAATAATTTTTTTTTGCTCATTCTGTTTTTATTTTTTTCCATCCATCCATCCATCTTCTACCGCTTATCCGGGGCCGGGTCGCGGGGTCAACAGCTTTAGCAGGGAAGCCCAGACTTCCCTCTCCCTAGCTACTTCTTCCAGCTCTCCCCGGGGGATCCCGAGGCGTTCCCAGGCCAGCTGGGTGACATAGTCTCTCCAGCGTGTCCTGGGTCTTCCTCGGGGTCTCCTCCCGGTGGGACATGCCCGGAACACCTCACCAGGGAGGCGTTCAGGAGGCATCCGAATCAGATGCCCAAGCCACCTCATCTGGCTCCTCTCGATGTGGAGGAGAAGCGGCTCGACTCGGAGCCCCTCCCGGATGACCGAGCTTCTCACCTTATCTCTAAGGGAGAGCCCGGACACCCTGCGGAGAAAACTCATTTCGGCCGCTTGTATCCGGGATCTCGTTCTTTCGGTCACGACCCATAGCTCGTGACCATAGATGAGGGTTGGAACGTAGATCGACCGGTAAATTGAGAGCTTCGCACTTTGGCTCAGCTCCTTCTTCACCACGACAGACCGATACAACGTCCGCATCACAGCAGACGCTGCACCGATCCGCCTGTCGATCTCTCGCTCCCTCCTGCCCTCACTCGTGAACAAGACCCCAAGATACTTAAACTCCTCCACTTGGGGCAAGATCTCCCCCCCAACCCGGAGGGGGCCCTCCACCCTTTTCCGACTGAGGACCATGGTTTCAGATTTGGAGGTGCTGATTTTCATCCCAACCGCTTCACACTCGGCTGCGAAACGCTCCAGTGAGAGTTGGAGAGCCCTGTTTGAAAGAGCCAACAGTACCACATCATCTGCAAAACGGACCCCCTCAACGCTTCGGCTGCGCCTAGAGATTCTGTCCATAAAGGTTATGAACAGAATCGGTGACAAAGGGCCTTGGCGGAGTCCTACCCTCACTGGTAACGATTCCGACTTACTGCCGGCGATGCGAACCAAACTCTGATATTGGTGGTATAGTGACCGAACAGGGGGTATCAGGGGGTTCGGTACTCCATACCCACGAAGCACCCCCCACAGAACTCCCCGAGGGACACGGTCAAACGGCTTCTCCAAGTCCACAAAACACATGTAGACTGGTTGGGCGAATTCCCACATACCCTCGAGAACCCTGCTAAGGGTATAGAGCTGGTCCACTGTTCCACGGCCGGGACGAAAACCACACTGCTCCTCCTCAATCTGAGACTCGACTTCCTGACGGACCCTCCTCTCCAGCACCCCTGAATAGACCTTACCAGGGAGGCTGAGGAGTGTGATCCCTCTGTAGTTGGAACACACCCTCCGGTCCCCCTTTTTAAAAAGAGGAACTACCACCCCGGTCTGCCAATCCAGAGGCACTCTCCCCGTTGACCACGCGATGTTGCAGAGGCGTGTCAACCAGGACAGCCCCACAACATCCAGAACCTTGAGGAACTCCGGGCGGATCTCATCCACCCCTGGGGCCTTGCCACCGAGGAGCTTTTTAACCACATCGGTGACTTCAACCACAGAGATAGGAGAGCCCACCTCAGAGTCCCCAGGCTCTGCTTCCTCCAAGGAAGGCGTGTTGGTGGAGTTGAGGAGGTCTTCGAAGTACTCTGCCCACCGGTTCACAACGTCCCGGTCGAAGTCAGCAGCGCCCCATCCCCACTGTACACAGTGTTAGTGGTGCACTGCTTCCCCCTCCTGAGACGTCGGATGGTAGACCAGAATTTCCCCGAAGCTGTCCGGAAGTCGGCTTCCATGGCCTCACCGAACTCTTCCCATGCTCAGGTTTTTGCCTAGGCGACCACCAAAGCTGCGTTCCGCTTGGCCAGTCGATACTCTTCAGCTGTCTCTGGGGTCCCACAGGCCATAAAGGCTCGATAGGACTCTTCTTCAGCTTGACGGCATCCCTTACTGCTGGTGTCCACCAGCGAGTACGAGGGTTGCCGCCACGACAGGCACCAACCACCTTACGGCCACAACTCAGATTGGCCGCCTCAACAATAGAGGCACGGAACATGGTCCACTCGGACTCAATGTCCCCCGTCCCCCCCGGAACATGGGAAAAGCTCTGTCGGAGGTGGGAGTTGAAACTCCTTCTGACAGGGGATTCCGCCAGACGCTCCCAACAAACCCTCACAATACGTTTGGGTCTGCCAGGACGGACCGGCATCTTCCCCCACCATCGGAGCCTACTCACCACCAGGTGGTGATCAGTTGACAGCTCCGCCCCTCTCTTCACCCGAGTGTCCAGAACATGCAGCGGCAAATCCGATGACACGACCACAAGGTCGTTCATCGAACTACGGCCTAGGGTGTCCTGGTGCCAAGTGCACATGTGGACACCCTTATGTTTGAACAAGGTGTTCGTTATGGACAGTCCGTGACGAGCACAGAAGTCCAATAACAAAACACCACTCGAGTTCTGATCAGGGGGGCCGTTCCTCCCAATCACGCCCCTCCAGGTCTCACTGTCATTGCCTACATGAGCATTGAAGTCCCCCAGTAGAACAAGGGAGTCCCCAGTAGGAGTACTCTCCAGCACACCCTCCAAAGACTCCAAAAAGGGTGGGTATGCTGAGCTGCTGTTTGGTTCATATGCACAAACAACAGTCAAGACCCGTCCCCCCACCCGCAGGCGGAGGGATGCAACCCTCTCGTCCACCGGTGTGAACCCCAATGTACAGGCACTGAGCCGGGGGGCAATGAGCATGCCCACACCTGCTCTGCGCCTCTCACCGTGAGCAACTCCAGAGTGAAAGAGAGTCCAGCCCCTCTCGAGAGGACTGGTACCGGAACCTAGGCTGTGTGTGGAGGCAAGTCCGACTATATCCAGTCGGAACTTCTCTGCCTCACACACCAGTTCGGGCTCCTTCCCTGCCAGAGAGGTGACATTCCATGTCCCAAGAGCTAGCTTCTGCAGCCGAGGATCGGACCGCCAGGGTCCCCGCCTTTGGCTGCCGCCCAGCTCGCATTGCACCCGACCCCTTTGATCCCTCCCACGGGTGGTGCGACCATGAGAAGGGGGAACCACGTTGCCTCTTCGGGCTGAGCCCCATAGGTGTAGGCCCAGCCACCAGGCGCTCGCCAACGAGCCCCACCTCCAGGCCTGGCTCCAGAGGGGGGCCCCGGTGACCCGCGTCCGGGCAAGGGAAACTGAGTACCATCGATTTTATTTTTCATAAGGGGCTTTGTGAGCCGTGCTTTGTCTGGTCCCTCACCTAGGACCTGTTTGCCATGCGTGACCCTGCCAGGGGCTCCTAGCTCCTAGGATCATTGGGACACACAAACCCCTCCACCACGGTAAGGTGACGGCTCACGGAGAGGTTTTTTTATTTTTTATTTTTAAAAATTGTTTACCAATCTAAAATGTTGAAAACTGCTTGTTCTCTTTGAAGTGAGTCTCACCAAACATGCCATTTTTGGGGTTTTCCTGAAAAGCGGTTATTTTGGAGGAGTAACGATTCCACTCAATGCCAGTGAAAACGCATCGTGTCTTGAGTTTTTGTTTAAACGTAGAATATGCATTTTAGGGCTGGTTGTATGCTTGTTGGCGGCCCGGTAGCCCAGTGGTTAGCACGTCGGCTTCACAGTGCAGAGGTGCCGGGTTCGATTCCAGCTCCGGCCTCCCTGTGTGGAGTTTGCATGTTCTCCCCGGGCCTGCGTGGGTTTTCTCCGGGTGCTCCGGTTTCCTCCCACATTCCAAAAACATGCGTGGCAGGCTGATTGAACACTCTAAATTGTCCCTAGGTGTGAGTGTGAGTGCGAATGGTTGTTTGTTTCTGTGTGCCCTGCGATTGGCTGGCAACCGATTCAGGGTGCCCCCCGCCTACTGCCCGAAGACAGTTGGGATAGGCTCCAGCACCCTAGTGAGGATCAAGCGGCTCGGAAGATGAATGAATGTATGCTTGTTTGTTTGTTTTTTGTCATTAACAACTCCTAATTAATGTGGTTTAAAAAGTTTGGGACACATGTTCACGATGAAAAATAATTAATTTTATGACTCAAAATTATCTGTCATTCATTGAAAGACTTTTTGACACTTTTTTAAGCTAAGAATGCTGAAGTCATGTACAATTTATAACCTGATTCATGTACTTTGGATGAATGGAAGATATTTCATAAACCATCTGCTGGAGTTGCAGCCGCTTCTATGAGCTTTTCACAGCTTTTTACACTCGCCTGCTGCTATTCGTGGCATAGTGGGACCGGGCTGGCCTGCAAATGGTGAAAATCCATGTGGAATTGAAGCCCAATGATATGAATTGCATTTACAACCCCCCATCAAATTCTTCCGGAAATGATGATAAACATAAAATATATATTTTACATGGAAACATGGGGCTAAATGAGGAATGAAATCCTGGAGAAGAAAACATTTTAAACAAAAGCAATCACGAAAAATTCAATTTGGCGATTGACGAACCGCAAGTGTACACTGACTGTGCCACTTCAATTCACCGACAGAGCGTCACTCCCTTGCAAAAAAAAACGTAAATAAAAACAGAATGCAATGATTTGCTAATTTTCAACCTAGAGTAAGTTGTATACACCACAAAGACAAGATATTAAATGTTGAAACTGAATAACGTTTTGGGTTTTTTTCCTGCAAATATTTTCAAAATATGTTCCAAAAAAGCTCAAACAGGGGGAAAAAGACAAGTTAACTTGAGGAATGCTAAATAAAAAAACCAAAACAAAACAAAACAAGAAAAGGCCTGTATAGAACATTCTACACATGAACAGGAAATATGTGAGTAGAATGAGTGTGTATAAACGGAGCATCTCCGAAAGGCTCAGCCATTCACAAGTAAGGATAGGGAAAGGTTCAAAGGTTTTTGAACAACTGGAAGAGCAAATACTGTATTCTGACAGTTTAAGAACAATGTTTGTCAACGTACATAAGTGAAAATCTTCAGGATTTCATCATCTATGGTCCATAACATCACCAAAAGATTCAGAGAATGTCACGTTACGCACGAAGCAGGGAAAGGGAACTGCTTCGTAAGTAACGGAGAAAACGAAAGTAAGCGGATCCCCGAAATAGCAGACACTGACAAGGACTCTGTCAAAACAATAATATTTATTATAAACAAAAATCCCGCCTAATAAACAACAGGGCGGCTCGGTAGTCCAGTGGTTAGCACGTCGGCTTCACAGTGCACAGGCCTCCCTGTGTGGAGTTTGCATGTTCTCCCCGGGCCTGCGTGGGTTTTCTCCGGGTGCTCCGGTTTCCTCCCACATTCCAAAAATATGCATGGCAGGCTGATTGAACACTCTAAATTGTCCCTAGGTGTGAGTGTGAGTGCGAATGGTTGTTCGTCTCTGTGTGCCCTGCGATTGGCTGGCAACCGATTCAGGGTGTCCCCCGCCTACTACCCGGAGACAGCTGGGATAGGCTCCAGCACCCCCCGCGACCCTAGTGAGGATCAAGTTAGGAAGATGAATGAATAAACAACAGAAAACACTGGTCAAAACGAGCACCAGGAAATAAGGAACGCGACAACAGAAAGCACTGGTAAACACGAGCACCAGGAAATAAGGAAATGCGACAACAGAAAACACTTGCAAAACAATGGCAAGGAAAGTATGTTTAGAGTATTACTACGCGTACGTTAAGATAATGAGTCCCGTGGGACGACGATCTCATAACCAACCGCGAAATGGTAGCGAACAATAAGTTTTGGAATATAGGCAACAGCAGTGGCATGGCATGGCATGTAATACTCCGGCAATGGGTCAACCGCCGGAGCGCCTAGATATAGCAGGTGCAATCACTGGCAAATAGGCAGCAGGTGTGCAGCCGGCAGAAGTGAACGCGTGCCACCTGCTGCCGAATACGGAACATGACAGAGAATCTGTAAAACTCTCTGCACGTAAGTGGCAACGGTGCATGCCCATGACCTGTAATCCCTGAGATGGCACTGCATAATTTTTTTTTGTGTCATTATGTCAAGTTTATTGCCAGGCTGGGCTCAGGAACCCTTCAGAAAACCATTGCCAGTTAACAGTTTGGTGCTACATTTACAAAGGCAAGTTATAATTCTATCATGCAAAGCAAAGCCATATGTAAGATAAGATAAGATTTCATTTATTAGTCTCGCAATGGAGAAATTCCCAATTCACAGCAGCAAAATTATGAAAGGAAGAAGAACTACAACAAAATATAGGAGCTGCTGGAAAGGCAGCCACTCTCCCGGCGCCATCTTGAAGTCAAAATGAAAATATAACACAACACAACACAACACAACACAACACATAAGACACAGACAGTCGTGCAATCTTAATCACTTTTCCTGAATACACTTTGTTGTTTGAAGAAGTTATAGATGAAAGAGGAGAGGATCAAAGTGTCCTTTCACCAGTGGATCAGAGACGTCATGCTGAAAATGTGCACACGTCTGCTACAAGCTAGGTTTGAAAGCAAACAAGAAGCTGAAGCGTCCATTGACGAAAAGAGATTGGCTCACATCTCCTGTCCCACATAATTCACTTCAACTCCAAGCCGCGACTCCCAGCTCCACAGCTGCATCGGCGCTCTGCGCTGACGCTCCTTTCTTCGCATCGTCGGCTCCTCAAGCCTTGCATCCTTCCAGTCGCAGACCGTCCAACAGCACCACCGATCTCTCCGCTGAACAAAGCGGGGCTGTGTAAAATGCTGCTTATTACAAGTGCAAAAAAACACAAGCGCCCCTGAGCTGTCCAGCAATGACAGTCAAATGGCACCGACATTCCTCCCAATCAAAAACAGTGCTGGTATATCCATGCTGCTGAGAAGGCGCAACCATCAAGCACCGTGTCTCCTCCTTGATGAATGTCGTGGCCAAAAAATGCTGAACAATCCACATCCGGTCCACACGACGCAACAACAAACACAAAGTGACAAAAACAAAAAAAACAAAAAAAACAAAAAAAACAACAACAACAACAAAAGCAAGGTTCATGAGAGCACTTGACGGCTGCCTACTCAGGCACCATCTCGGACTTCACCATATATGGACATATATCAACAACATCCAGAAATTCTGCTGGCTTCCCTGGGCCTGAGCTCATCGAAGGTGGACCAATGCAAAGTGGAAAAGCGTTCTGTGGTCTGACGAGTCCACATTTCTAATTGTTTTTGGAAATTATGGACGTTGTGTCCTCTAGGCCAAAAAGGAAAACAACCATCCAGATTGTTACGGATGCAAAGTTCAAAAGCCAGCATCTGTGATGGTATGGGGCTATGTTAGTGCAATGTCATGGCTAATTACACATCTGCGAAGGCACCATTATTTCTTAAAAGGTGTACAGTATATAGGTTTTGGAGCAACATATGTTGACATCCAAGTAACGACTTTTTCAGGGACAATAGTGCTCATTTCAGCAAGATGATGCTGCACAACTTGTTACAACAGCACGGTAAAAGACTGGGTAAGAAGCGGTGTTGACACGGCACACATTTGCATCGGTGCTGCACCGATGTATTTTGTTGCCATATATCTTACACCGGTGTAAATTTCATGGAGCGTTTGCACGTATAAAGCTGCTTACTAATGAGACACGTGTTAACCCCGGTGCAGCCCCACTTACGTTCACACGGCAGTTTCTGCACCTGTGCAATACGAGAATAATAAGTAATAATAGTAATAAAATAAATAAATAAAACGTAAATAAAACATGCGCATGCGTAACGTGTACTTCCTTTTCCCCGCCTTGTTTGTGACATATCGAAAAACCATGGTGTATACTTCTCCAGAGAAATCAACGCTGTGGTCTATCAGACACCGTAAAAGGATGAGAGAGAGAAAGGTAAGTGCAAAATACCCAGGATGCAAGTTATGCAATACCCGTATGTAATCAACTCTTCTTACGCGTAGCGAGTCTACCCCTGTAGCGTTCACACGTCCTATTTTATATCGGTGCTGCCCTGCAAACTAGCATTTACTCCGGAGCAAATTTTTAAACCACCTCCCGAGCAGGGTTGAATTTGCTCCAGTTTAAGCTGTTTTCAGGGGCTACACCGGTATAACTTTGTACGTGTGAACGCTCTACCGGGGGCAGCACCAGTGCTACACCGGAGTAAAAGTTGCTGTGTGAACACCCCTTTCAATCCTGTCTCCCATTGAAAGTGTCAGACACATTATGAAGCGCAATATAGGAATACAGAGACTTCGGACTGTTGAGCAATTGAAGTTGTACATCAAGAGGAGAATGGGAAAGAATTCCACCTCCAAGCATCAACAATTCAAATGAAGAATCCTCAGTTCCCAAATGCTGAGTGTGTGAGTGTTGTTAATAGGAAATATGATGTAAAACATTGGTAAACATGCCCATATGCAAGCTTTTTTGGAACATCAAATTCAAAATGAGTCAATATTTGTGTGTCACAAAAACAATATACTGTATATTACCAGTTTTAACATTAAATATGGGCGGCCCGGTAGTCTAGTGGTTAGCACGTCGACTTCACAGTGCAGAGGTTCAATTCCAGCTCCAGCCTCCCTGTGTGGAGTTTGCATGTTCTCCCCGGGTCTGCGTGGGTTTTCTCCAGGGACTCCGGTTTCCTCCCACATTCAAAAAACATGCATGGCAGGCTGATTGTTCCCTCTAAATTGTTCCTAGGTGTGAGTGGGCGTGGATGGTTGTTCGTCTCTGTGTGCCCTGCGATTGGCTGGCAACCAATTCAGGTTGTCCCCTGCCTACTGCCCGAAGACAGCTGGGAAAGGCTCTAGCACCCCCCGCGACCCTAGAGAGGATAAAGCGGTTCGGAAGAAGAATGGATGGATGAACATTAAATATCTTGTCTTTGTAGTGTATTCAACTGACTATAGGAAGAAAGCAGTTTGCAAATCATTGTATTCCATTTTACACATTTTACACAACGTCCCACCTTCACTGGGAATAGGGTTGGGTGAGGAAATTCAAACTGGTAACTATTATTTAATGGCGGGTCGAGGTCTGGGATCATATATACCCGTAAATTCTATGCTTTTCTCTCTCCTAAATCACATATTGTACTACTTCTTTAGCAACCAGCAATGTCCTTTCTTGCTGTTCTCTGAGAAAATATAAAGCCTGATTGTGCGAGTGCAGGTGTTAGCATAACTTGAAAAATGTTTGTTCACATGACAACAGCTTTTGTCTCTCATGCACATGTTGTCGTATCAGCCTTTGTCAGAACTTGATGACGCTTCGATGAAGGCTCAAGTGACTGCCAGAGTCACAGCTGAAACTGTCAACATGGTAAAAGATTTTTTTCCTGACTGGAATAAGACCATTGTCTGAAAAAAGAAACCTTAAACCTATTTTAACTAATAGGA
The DNA here is from genome assembly GCF_025434085.1 of Hippocampus zosterae. NCBI lineage: Eukaryota > Metazoa > Chordata > Actinopteri > Syngnathiformes > Syngnathidae > Hippocampus > Hippocampus zosterae. The sequence goes on along the minus strand of NC_067463.1, from coordinate 2,666,754 downwards.
CAAGATGAATGTCATACCGCAAAATGTTGGCCTATCATATGACTTCATTCTGATGCTTCCTTTCGTCAATACTAAGGTCTTCGATGCACATTCATGCGTACGATATGTTATTTAAAATCACTCTCTACCTGGGGCTAGAGGACAACATGAATTATTGTCTCTCTTTACACAAAATGCTATCAGCACACATTGTTAGACAGGTTCCATTCTTAACTAACATGGAAAGACACGTGTTACTGTCTGTTTCTTGTTGTCTTTCGTGACTTATCAAATCAATTTGACATGCCTCACCTATCAATATTGGTGTTTTCATTTCTGGGTGTAAAGGAGGAATTATTATGCAGCAGTACCTTTAGCAACATTCGACCTCTAATCTCATTCAGTACAGTTTGGGAATCCCTGCTCGAGAGATGAGTGTGTTACTCTTTGGATATAATAAAATGATGCTTTTGCTCACCAGCGCTGCCTTGGCTTCCTCCCTCGCCGTGTTGCTTCTCTGATTTGTGGATTTTGGTGGGTGTCGGGCCAGGGTCTTCTGTATACAGCGTTTGTCTTGTGGACTGCAACGGATATTGCTGTTGTTTGGGTGCTCCAGGATGATTTCATCCTGCCGTTCCATCACTAAAGGCAGCAATAAATCAGACAAATCAATCAATCAGACATACACTTTGTCAAAGTTACTTTCCTCCTGTTATAATACAGTACATGCGGTCCTATGCTCACTGCCTCCTGCTTCATAATAACTCCAGCCATGTCACGATTTATTAAGTAATTTATATGACAGCACCCCTATTGCGGCGTATACCACATTAACCTCTGTATGCCGAGTTCTGTGGCCCTTCAGGCAGCCAGCTGCTTCCTGAGGAAATGTCCCCTCCCTCTTCATCCTACATCCCTCCAGATGGAGGTTGTTAAAGCGTATTTGCACTAGCATTTGTCATACTGTAAGTGGACACTGCTGTGTGTGTGTGTGCGTGTGCGTGTGCGTGTGCGTGTGTGTGCGTGTGCGTGTGTGTGCGGGTGTGTGTGTGTGTGTGTGTGTGTGTGTGTGTGTGTGTGTGTGTGTGTGCGTGCGTGCGTGTGCACCTCACTGTGCACGCATCCACACTCATTTCACCTGTGGCTTGTGAGACTTGGCAGTGTTTTGTTCTTCCAGCTTATTACCTGTGGCGTTTTATAGACTGGCGCTGGAATCAAAGCAGGCTAAACTATAAAAGCTGTAGATTTGCGCTTTGCTTGTTATACAAGGTCCCCGCCTGCAGGCATCCAATTAAACACTGTTGGCAAAGAGAAAGACAGAGAGGGCAGTTCTGTTCTCTGCTAACCCGTTGTATAGTGATTTTGCTTTGGATTTTTTTCCTTTTTTTTTTTTAATTTATGCCATCTTTGTTTCGACACGCTGTGGAAATATTAGAAAAGTGCAGTGTTGCTTTTTGACTCTTGATGGCAAAAACAATGAATGTGTTTCTATTAACATGCCTGCAAAACATGGACAGAGTACATATGTACTTTTGCAAAATATGCGGTAATTTGCATTAATGCAAATGTTTCAGTCAGCTCGCCGTGGTCCTGTGGTGTAAAAGTTACGCGATTTTCTAAACTGTCTCTCTTGGCGAGTCTGAGGAATTGTGTCATTTCTGTATTTTTACCATCGCTGCTTTTAATCTTCGCTCATCAGCACTTCCTATCGCAAGCGCCAGCATTGTTTCAGTGGTTTCCTTCATCCAAAGTTGTGAATTCTTCTCTTTTTTTTCTGTTTGTATACTTGCGATTGCATGCACTCTTACTGCACAGAGCAGTGTGATTTGGGAGTCGGTCAAAAGCGAGATGTGTAGTTTGTTGCTTCAATTGCTTGTGCGATAGCAAAAACGTTTTTAATTAGGATATTGTTATCTTCTATTTTGTTGCTACTCTGGGGTGCATCATTGTGTTTTTTCCTCATTATGAATGAAATTGCATCATGATTGTGTTGTTATATTTGATACTTATTTGCCACAATTTTAATTTTAAAATACATATACTCTATATTTTCGCATTATGTTATACTACCGGTACATTCTTTCACGAGCTAAATGAGTATTACCGGTACTGTATTCTGATTAGAATAAACTAATTAGCATTTGTACCACATTTGAATGGACAATTAAATTAAATTTACTTCAACATACTTAGAAATGGCGACCAGTTTCATTTCTTGAGCAGATCCAAATCCAACCTTCAACGCAATCTGTTCGGCCCAAATAATTAACCCGCCCTTGGGTTTATTCAGATTCAGATTCAGAAAACGTAATTTATCCCAGTGGGGCAATTACAGTAAAGTAACTAAAATCAGTCTGCTCAAAAGTCAAGTCAAGTCAAGTCAACAGTATTTATAGAGCACTTTCAAACAGCCATCGCTGCATACAAAGTGCTGTACATGCTTTAACATACACAATAAACAGTTGTCACGTTTCGGTTTTGCGGTCTGGCCAGCAGGTGGCATGAGCGGTCTTCCTAGCGCACCTGCTGGCAATCGGTAATCTGTAGATGCACTATTTAAGGACTCCACCGTCCTACACCTGTTGTGGGAGTATTATTTATGGCATTGCTATCCTCACTGTTCGTTGACTTAGTGGCTTTTGACCTCGTCGTGATTTCGCGTATAGTTTTCGGTACCAAGTTTTGTGTAAGTACTGTTTTACTGGCTTTTTGTGCGTGTACAAGGTGTTACATTGTTTTTCGTTCATAGTTTGCGGGCTTTACTTTCCTTTCTTGCTCTTTTGTGCAAGCACCTTTTGTTATTCGTTTGGATTTACCTCCTGGTCCGCATTGTGGACCAGCGCTTTATGTTCTCGCCTTATTTTCGGTGCGATTAAGACATTAAATTGTCTTTACTTCGGAGACCTTGTTTCTGTCTACGTTTTTTGGATCCCCCCCAAACTCGGTTTATCCGAGTCCTTACCAACAGTAAGACGAATCGGTAATAAAGGCGGTAGAAAGCACCAAGCAGTAAAAACAAGAACAAATCTAAGTCATGCTGAGTCGAACGCCAAAGAATACAAGTGAGTTTTGAGGAGGGCTTTAAAGATGGGCAGCGAGGAGGCTTGCCGAATGTTCAGTGGGAGGTCATTCCAGAGAGAGGGACCAGCAACAGAAAAGGCTCGATCCCCTCTGAGCCTCAGTTTAGTTCTTGGTACTTCTAACAAAGACTGGTCCACAGAAGCAAGTGGGTTAGGAAAACAACCCAGCTGATTTTACTGTCTAGTCATAAAGAAGGACTTCGATTCCCCAATTAACCCAGAAATAAATGTTTCTCTTCTTATCACATTGAAATGTTCAGTTTCGGGGCTTTTTCAGGAACCCAATGACACCTAAGCTAATACCATCAAATTTAGACAAAGGGTTGTACTAAATCTAAGGTTGAACTCAAGTTGACCCAAGATGAGGTCAAATCAGTCAAAATCTTTTCAGCACGTTCACAATTTTTATCTTGTGGAGCAACACACAACCAGTAACAGAAGAGATTCCCTTAGTCCGATCCACTGATTGATTTGACATTTCTCATAAAAGTCCATCAAACTGTTCTACAAAAAAATACATTGCTCACTTAAAATAAGTGTACCATGAAGTGTTTGATTGATTGTTATACATCAAAAGACAAGGCAAGGTCAAGATGTGTTTTCTTTCAGCGCTGCAGCAGACACTTTCCTCACATCTGACCAAATGACTCTACTGTTATTTAAAACTAAATGACCCAGAATGGCCGCGGTAGCCTGGGTCAAAGGTCAGCCCTCTGAGAATGTTACTCATCAGCGCTCTTTGTGATGTCCACCTCAAATCCCTCAGAGCAAGTCAATAAAGCAACCAGACACCCTAAACGCAAGGCTCTGTAAAGGTGGACTGAAAGAAACATATTTCACTATTTCTTGGTGCAGGTTTGAAAACTCCACTGCTGAACCCAGAGCCAGCACAGAAATCAGAACAGTGACCCGCTACACGATCATTGAACAGGTTTAACATGATTCCAGCTTTAAGTAATCTTAACGTCACATTTTTACATTTGTTTTATAGCTCTGAATGTCTCGAATGGATAGATTTATGATTGGCACTAGAGCTGCCTTTGCCATGGTTGAAATATGGTGTGGTTTGCTTTGGATCACGAGGCTTTTTTTTTCACGGCACTTCTCTTTTTTCTGTTCCTTTCAGTGTGGTCCAACTTAATCTTGGTTTCATCTTCAAAGAACCTCATTCCAGAATTGTGAGTGTTATATGTTTGAAGCCCACTGCATTTATAGGAAAATGTTTCTTAATTTTGGTCTTCTCTGTCAACTTCAATTACTTTTGCAGGTTTTGAGGATTATGTAAAACGATAGCTGAAACTCCTCAATAGGATTTTTTCGTTAAACCCCAAATCAAAGGTGAAAGGCTTCACTTTAGTTGCACTGTCAAGTTTGTCAAAATACATTGTCGTGAAAGAAAATCTGGCGACATTTATGGAAATTACATTAGTTCTTAGACGGTCTACAGTCCACATAAAGAAACAACATGAATCAAGCAAAACCTAATTCTTAGGGGGAAAAAAAGACCAATATATGACTCATGGGAGGATAAAAATAATATACTAATTGCATGTTGGGGTCGCTGATGGTGTAGTGGTACTCACGCCGGACTTGTGTGCGAGTAACGTGAGAGCGGTTCCCACTCAGTGATCGCGTGAAGGGTTGTTTGTCTCTCTGTTCCCTGCAACTGACTGGTGACAAGTTCAGAGTGTAGTCTGCCTTCTGCCCAAAGTCAGCTGGGATAAGATCCAGCAAATCTCCTGTTCAGGATAAGCGGTGTTGAAAATGGACGGATGTGGCACGTACACAGATTATTCAGCACAAGCAACGATTCTTTTTGTTGTTGTTAAATATTTGGCAGAGAGTTCAAAAGCCATACAGACTTTCTTTAAGGAAACAGGAACGCCCTTTTCAGAGTCAACAGCAAATGTCGCCAAAACAGCAATCAATAATATAGCCGGATCCAAATCTAAAGGAATTGTAACAACAACACTCTTCAATAAAATCAATGTGTGGTGTAACATTACCCGCAAAGCAGGGAGTTCCCTTAATTTGCTCAAGCTAAAACCAAATAGGAAACCAAAAGAAATTTCCAAAAGGAAAAAAAAACTGTTGCTAGTGCTACATTGCCACATGCTGCTCTAACCACTCACCAGTGTTCCCGTCAATGCCAAAACAGATCCCTGGGTGTATTCTGTGTTTTTAAGTCAGAAATACACCAAGAGCTGGACAGGGATTTGTGTGTTAGACGGTTCATTTTATCCACAAGAAGCAATACCGTACATCTGAAGAGATTTAAAGGAGTCATATTGTATAGGATTCTTTTGAACTTCAAATGTCTTTTTGAGATTCTTCAAATAAAATAACTGAGCAAGGATCACAGAACTTGAAACTGAATGTAAAACGATGAATTCATCTTGGATCTCTGGCTGCGTTGTACCATTAGTTAAAAACAATTCAGTGGCCTTGACGTCCAATATTCTTTAAGAGATTTTGTAACGTCAATTAGCCAAATACAAATACAGAATAAAAAGTCTTCCAGATGGATCATCATCCAATAAACGTGTTCCCCCCTGGACCGTAGTTTAAAAAAAGATATATATCCTGCCCCGTCGTATCCCGGTGAAAACGATTTCCACTTTTGTACCGCTCCCATTTTGGAAAAAACAGCAGCTATAACTGCATTCGACTCATTGATTGAAAATTTTGTCGCCCCTTTTCTCCTCATGAACTCTCCAAGTTTTTAATTACTAGATGCTTCCTGCTCACATCTCATCCCAAGAAGTTTTTATCCTTTGCATTCCGGTGATTAAAGGTAAAGTTCACTCCCATCCCACGGGAATGCTGTGGGATTACCAAATAAATGTCACCATCAACTGTAGACAAATGTGAGTGTTTTCCTACGTTTAATCTCGTCTGATATTCACACTTTCCTCTGCGTTCTAAAAGAAATCTTATGATTCTTTGAGAAGAAAAGAAAATAATGTGAAGTTGTTGTTTTTTTTTTCAGAAATGGATGTTAATGGGTGGATAGATGGAAAAATGGATCTATGCTTCCAGCCAGGGGTCGCGGGCATGCTGGAGCCTCTCCCAGCCGTCTTCGGGTGGTAGGCGGGGGACACCCTCAACCGGTTGCCAACCAATCGCAGGGCACACAGAAATGAACAACCATTTGCTCTCACACTCACACCGTGGGACAATTTAGAGTGTTCAATCAGCCTGCTATGCATATTTTTGGGACATGGGAGGAAACCGGAATACCTGTAGCCGGAGAAAACCCATGCCGGCATGGGAAGAACATGCGAACTCCACACAGGAAGGCTGGAGCCTGGAATCGAACCCCAAACCTCTGCACTGTGACACAGACGTGCTATTTGGTGCAAGCTAATAATCACCAAGAGATTCACTGTCTTTCAGAAAGTCAGTGTTGGATTATTTGTGCATCTCTTGGCTGCAGCACGACGAAGGGTCCCGTGTGCAGGAAAGGACTGCAAGTAGCTGTTCATATTTACTCCTGCAGAATAGCCACAAATGTACTGCTGTACAAATGCACTGCAGCACCCCGAGTAAGCAAATACACAATACTAAGGTACGTCGGAGAGGCATTTATGAAATCCCCAATTAGTACCAAGTCAGTAGACATGTTGAACAACACAATTTCTAAAACATAAGATGGGTTAAGAGAAATGCAGGGCTGAACTTCACAGACCTTCGATTAATCTTTTTATCCCTTACATCCATATCCATGTATGTAATGTTTTTCAAAAAAGGAAGAATTTGTGTGTCGCACTGGTGAAGACTTAATCGGAATGTCGGCCCTGATGCCAACGCACACAAATTGACTTATTCTGAGTATTAGGGTAGGCAGGCTTTCAAAGAAGGGGGCGTTACCACAAAATCTGCCTTAACCTTGACAGATGATAGCAGAACTTGGAATTTGGCTTCACTGGAAACATGGTGGAAATAATACATTGATGGCTTACAATACAGGGTTGATCCTGGCTTGCTGTTGAGACCTGCTGCTCACAGGTCTCACAAATTCCTTCCAAGTGAATTCTCTTGGATTGAAAAAACCCTTTTGTCTTTTTATCCAGAGTGTTCATTGGTTACTGTGAGTCAGTAGAATTCACCTCCTTGTTTAATAACATAAATCTATTCTGACTCGAGTATCTATCCACCTCTCTCCCATGCTCATTTGTACTGGCTCCACACCGCGATGAAAATATCAATCATTCTTGTGCTGTGGATCTGAGTTGCTGCCCAGCAGAAAATTGATTTACCGTGCAGTGGGCACATCGCCTTCACTTTGTTTTGATCCCGAGGGTAATAAGAAGCGAACAGAACTAAGTGGTCAGATTTCAGCACATCAAAAGACTTTTGAACTCAGCAAGTGAACCCTTGGCCTTTTTAACAAGTTCAAACCTCCTCGTGGGTAATTTTCAGTTCAGTCGCTGTTGAAGAAACTCTGAATCTGGTCAGCGCTAGAAGAGCCCTCCTATTTATTTTTTTTTACTTCATGCTCCAAACAACTTTCCTCGTCTTTCTGATTCCATTTAGTCACGCTATGTGCTGGCCTAACCTATGCTGGCCCTGCACGGAGAGCAGAAGGCTCTCATTTCAGCTCTGGCAGAGTGAGTGCTGATGAGCTCATCCTCCTGCAGGAGCTGGACGTGGTGGGCGATGCATTCGAAGGCTTGTTAGGGAGTTGTGGGGTGGGGGGGGTGAGTGTGTGTGTGGGAGGGGCGGGGCAATGGAAACAGATGCTGCACTGGAGATGAGTGTCCTGGGAGTTTTCTAATGACGGATCCAAGTCTTTGTTGTTCTGGCTGGAGCCGAAAGCCCGTGCATTTACCAGTTTATTCAAGAAACACGGGACCAGTATGTGGCTAGATTGGATCAAATAAAAGAACCACCTCTGTGACACTTAATAACAATTGCCTCACACAGTCACAGAAATCAACAGCACTCTATTTGTTTGCAATAGAAGAAGACAAAAAAAAGTTGATAGTATTACATCAGTAGGGAGAAGTTAAAGTCCATTGTACTGGAACGGGATATGCAGATAAGGCATCCCAAATTGTTGGATTAAAAACAGACCTAAAAGTATCCAATAGGAAAACAGCAAAGACAAATATACGAAATCTGTCCCAGGGTGTGAGAACAAGACATCAGGGACAGATACAAATTCAGACCTTTTGCAGCAGTAGGATGAGAAATAAAAGAGCACCAAGTCAATTACTGATTGCAGAGAGCTCTATTAGCCCCAGACTAGCCACACTCCATTACAGTCTTTTGATACCACAGCTTTTATTTCCTCCTCGCAGTATACACACACACGCACACACACACACACACACACACACACACGCACGCACGCACGCGCGCGCACACGCACACACACGCATACACAGGCATCGACTCACACATTCCCACAACCACCACAATGATTTTTACTGCCTGCACAATCTCAGGATCTGAGACATTGACATGATTTAGTTAATGCACACACACACACATACATCAACATATACACACACGCATACACACACACAAAACACACACCTTTCAATATCACTTAAATAAATAAATATTTTGAAAACTCTAACTTGTAGGTCAAAAGGTCACACGGACCGCACGCTCAAGCAGCAGATGTCTCCAGCACGAGCTCGCCGCGCGTCCACGCCTACACCAGCTATCACCACAGCACTCTCCTTTGGATCCTCCTGCAGGGCCCCTTTCGCAGCAAGTGGTTGCAAGACAACAGGAGAACTGTGTGAATGCCCCCAACAGGCCGTGCAGAAGGAGCTGCTGTGTGGGCCATAGCTAAGATCAGTGTAAACAAGACGTCTCAAACCACTCCCAGGTAACCTCAATATCCAGCAGTGGGTCCACAAAGTGCCAGCCCAGGCACAGACATTCCTTGTCAGTGACTAACTTGAGATCATCGCTCTTGAAACGAAAAGATAACTTGTGAAGAAGCTCACCTGAGTTGTCCTCCACCTCCCTCTCATCGGTGCACATGCCCTGGCCGTGCATGAGCGAGTGTAGTGGTCGCTCGATACCCTGTGGCGGGTAGCAGCGCAGCCCAGTACCACATCGCGGCGAGTAGACACCACAGTGTGCCCCTTTCGGCAGGGCACACGTGGGGCAGCAGCCGCAGCCAGGCTCGCGCACCGTCTCGTCACAGTTTTCCGGCAGTTGACAGCTGGCTAGCCTCTCCTCGGAACACACTGGGCAGCGGATGGCCTGCTCGGACATGCACAGTGCCACTAGCATCAAAGTGGCAAAAGCCCACAGGCCCCAGTAGGATGGATCCACCGCCACACCTCCCTCACGCACCATGGCAGCCTGATGGCAGTCCTACGCACCAGACACTTTACGTTCCTGAGTGGTGTTCAGGTTGAGGTCACTTTTCGAATTCTCAACAGCAGATTGGAGCCCAACGAGGTCTTTGATATTTTCGGCTACGGACACAATGCCTCGTCTGTAATGCTTCTCTGTCCCAATGGTTCAGTGGAACAGCATTGAAATAGAAGCTTGCTCTTGATCTGCTCAGCTGGCGGGTGGAGTGATGATAATAACTAGGTTTTGTGATGTCAAAACGAATATCCACCAGCGTGCTCAGGTGAGCCCGTTCTTCAAGTTATCTCTCCAAAACCCTTCTTGCTACTTTCTGCCGAAACACCCAAAAATCAGGCTTACAAGTGTCCAGCGGTAAAATCATCAAAAGGCAATGTTTTGAATAACAACCGCAGTCTGTCGTCTTGCTGGCGTGCAGTGCAAAGAACTGGCGCCTGAGAATGGCTCAACTTGAGTGGCTCTCTTTGGACTTTATACTGGTCTATGGACACGCCTCTTTTTACATGTCAGAGAGAAGCTGAAAGGCTCAGCAGAGAAAAGCCAGGCTGAAGCTTTCTCTCTCTCTCTCTCTCTCTCTCTCTCTCTCTCTCTCTCTCTCTCTCTCTCTCTCTCTCTCTCTCTTTCTCTCTCTCTCTTTCTCTCTCTGTCTTCTCCTCACAAACACAATCTTACTCCCTCTCCCTTGTTCTTCTCTAAACCTTGACTGCACAAAGAAGGAAATGGCCGAATTCTGCCCCGCTTATTTGCAATTGCAACTCTCATTTCCTTAAAATGTTTTTCGACCGAGAACAAACATGTTGTATTAACCCCTAATTTACCTGCAAGACCATGACAACAGCAAACGTGTGTGTGCTCATGTTTGTTTCCTTTGCCATGCCCCTCATCACGTGTTCTGATGTGTGTTCCCTTGCAAAGTTCTGAAGGGAAATGGACAGTGTTACTCCTCCTAACACCACGCTGCTCCACTGGCCCCAGCCTTCAACCCTCAGCCCCCGCCACACCCAAGGCAGTGTAAGATATACTGAAACACAGACGAACCGGTTATTAAGTGGATTCTCTGATCTGGTTCTGCGCAATAATGTGTGTTTCTTGTTAGTCCTTCAACCTTCGCTTCAAGGTTTTGAACAAGATTTGGATAATTTGCGTCATAACGCCCGCCCCCCCTCTGTTCCGTTCCATTGGCTCTTTTTTACCATGGAAACCTTGCATGGGTTGTACTGCCTTTGTGTGTGTGTGTATGCATTTTTTTTCCTCAAGCGGGTGGCTGGTTGCCAAGGTGGCCAATGGGCACCCGCCAAGCCTTACAACTCAGGTGGGTGCTTCACTGTGTTTTGTTCAATCTGATGCGCCAGGCACTTCATGTACACTTGCTTAGTTCAACTAATAAATATTGCCTGCCACTTATTTTTCGAAATAATGCTTGTCTTGAGCCAAATGTGCTTTTCACCTTGAATATATCAGCCCCAAACCTGCCTGTGTGCTTTAGTTTTACATTGTTTTGTAGTTTTCATAATTGATTTCTAATTGATAATTTACCATAAAACGACTGTCTCTCAGTGGTAGTCAAATGTAAAATGTTTCCCCAATTGAATATCTTGATGTAGCTTCCATATTGTGGAGATTGGTGAAAGTTTATTTTAGCCATAAGATGGCGTACTTGATCCTTGAAATAAAAGGACCGCATGGTTAGATTTGATATCATTATCAGAGAAAGAATTATTTGATATCATGATCAGTATTATTTCATTCAGTCATAAACATCATGCTTCAATATAAAGCTTTAAATGTTCAGATTCAAGTTATAGAAAAAGTCATTTGGTCCTCGAAAGACTGGCAACTGGTGCATTTCGAATTTGCATCATCGTTGTTGCTCCACCTTGTTTGAAATTAGGTCTGTTCCTTTAAGTGATCTCTCCAAAACCCTTCTTGGTGACTTTGCTTGTATTCCTTATTCACAGAATCTGGTGTCACGTGAAATCTTGCAGAGTGAGCAGATCTTCAAGTGCAAAGCACAAAACGGGTAATCAGGTAAGTTTATTTTTGGATGAATTGGATTTATTAATGTGTTAAACAAAAAAAAAAGTAAAATTAAGATTTTTCATGATTATACAAATAAATTGTCACCATGCATCTGAGCCTTTGGTTTAGCAAAGTATTTTTGCCTGTACATTTATGGTGTCTCACAATGCAAAGTATTAGTGACAATTGTAAGGTTAGTGAATACAACGTTTTTCTTTTGATTTTGTATTTTTAATCATGGATGTAAATCAGGTTGAAATGAAATTTACAAGATAAATGTTAGTTTTCATAAGTAGGAGGGTGGAATAATTATTTATTTTTTGCAAATGTTGGTGTGTTGGAGTGGAAAGTTATTTTACACTTGTGCAAACATGGCAGGAAATACACGTGCAATGAACATCTCTCACATCAGGCTAAATGTAATGAAAGGGTCGAGTAATCAACCGTGAACTTGTGCAATTCTGGTTATGCTTAAAATAAACCTCTGTTCATGCTTTCTTACCACCTTTCTATCCCTTGTCTAACCAAGAGACTCCTTTTATACTGAACACCATCATGAACACACACAAGAATCCTGTATTTGTACCCACAATTGGAAATGGGATTGGTGAGTGTCTTGTTCCATCTCTATGGTACCGTTAGAATCCTGCTACGACACATGACATTTTAAATTTTTGTAATGAATTTACAAATGGGACAGAGGGTGATAACAGCTTGTCATTTGTAATTGCACAGCACCTATTTCTGAGGCAATTTGACGAATCACATCATGGGGATTATTATTTTGAACACAACAAAAATTACAGCAAAACTTCTTAAGATGCTTTACTTCTTTCCCAGACGATTTCATTGCTAATGCAAATGTGAAGCCACTGGAGGAGGAAGAAAGGGATATCTCATTTGCAGGGAATGGAATGCAGTGCACCAAAGGTGGGCTATATCATCTCATATGTTTTTTGTAGACAAACACTTTATACAATTAGGTGATGCCTGTATCTTCTTTGCTTCAATTAATTCACTTTGTTAGCATCTGCACTTGCACACATCATAACGCCACATCTAGTTTGGTTTGATCCATGATTTGCTCTGCTCTGGAGCACTGGTTCTCAATTGTTGCAACGCTGAGACCAGCCTCTTCCTATTATTACAAAGTTGTGACTCATTTCATAAAAGTTAAGAACACACCCTGCAATTGGCTGGCAACCAGTTCAGGGTTTAAAAGTCACCTGCTTCCCGAAGACAGCTGGGATAGGCTGCAGCACACCCGCGAAAGTCGTGAGGATTAAGCGGTTCAGATAATGGGTGGATGGATGAAAATTGCGTCTGAAAATACATGTACTGTATGTTACAGTTTTAATTGCAGTTTCAAATGAGTTTGACATATTGCTAGCTAAAGCTAAGCTGCACTGTATTTGTTTTTCAGAATAGCTAGTGACTCGTACGACAATTTCCTGATTGAGCCAATATTCTATGTTCTACGTAGGACCTTGGTCCACCTCAAAACTGTTCTAGGGCATCATCGCTTCATTTGTTTCCCTTGTTTTTTTTATTTTGTGTGTTTTTTTTTTTGTTAAGAGTACAAAATGGGAAGATTTTGTACAGTTCCTGGAAAATTCTACCCCTGGTCTGTAGTTGCTTTCACATAATTTTTTTTCGAGGCTGGGCTTTTTTTCAGAACCTTTTTCAACCTGGTTCTAGAACGCAGGCTAAAGAGGGCCATGACGTCACTGCCGTCTGATTGGCCAACAGATGTAGTGTTTCTTTAAGCGATGTGATAAGAAACACCATCTCAAACTCACTCCCATTTTCTGGTGATGAAACACTGCCAACCGCCACCACGTCAATAGCTTACAGTTATAAACAGTACACATATTGTGTTTTACAACAATACTTAACCATTTTTACCATTTCATATGCTCCTGTGGATAAAATAGTGAAGCTTGTGGTAAATATTCTTCCTAGCCGTGGATACCTCGCCGGGTCCATTCAAGTGAATGAAAGTGAGTGCTGTCATTTGCTCCATTTTGTCACGTTGTGCCCGAAGCGATAAAATGATCGCTTCGTGCACAACAAGATAATGAGGTGGATCCCCGAAATAGCAGACAGAGAAAAGATGGTCCGAGAACAAATGAGTTTTAATACAAACACAAAATACCCGTCCGGGAGCAACAAACCGAAAACGCTGGTCAAAATCAGGACCAGGAATAAAAGGAAGTAACAGAAAACGCTTGCGAGAAAATGGCAAGGAATATAGTTGGTAACAATTAGGAATTGACAATAGTGGATTAAACGACGCGCAATCACAGTCACAAGGCTACACGGCAACGAATAGATTTGGGCAATAATCGAGAGAGTTGGCACGGCGTTGAATACTCCGGCAGTATGTCAACTGTCCGAGCACAAAGATAAAGCCTGTGTAATCAGTCCTAGATGGGTGACAGGTGTGTCGGCGGTAGGCAGGAAAAGCCTGCCCCCTGCTGGCAAACACGGGACGTGACAGTACCCCCCCCCCTCAACGGACGCCTCCCGGCGGCCTACCCGGCTTGGTCGGATGAGCTGCGTGGAAGTCGCGCAGAAGGGACGGATCAAGGATCCAGGAGCGGGGCACCCATTGCCGATCCTCAGGCCCGTAGCCCTCCCAGTCGACCAGATACTGGAACCCCTTACCCCTGCGCCGAGAGTCCAGGATGGTACGAACCGTGTACACCGGGTCACCGTCGACGACCCGCGGAGGGGGGGGCGGAGTGGAAGGCGGAGCCAAGGGACTGGAAACCACTGGTTTGAGCAGGGAAACGTGGAACACGGGGTGAACCTTCATGGCGGGCGGCAGCCGGAGCCTGACCGTGACGGGGCTGACGATGGACTCGACCACGAACGGTCCAGTGAATCGGGGCCCCAGTTTCGCGGACGTGCCGGCCAGGCGGAGATCCCTCGTAGCCAGCCACACCTCCTGCCCCACCACGTAAGTAGGTGCCGGGCGCCGACGACGGTCTGCGATCTGCTGGTTCCGGGTCGCCGTGCGGGCCAATGCAGCTCGGGCCTCTTTCCATACGCGGTGGGCTCGCTTGAGGTGATGCTGCACAGACGGGACCTCCACCTGTCCTTCCTGGGACGGGAACAGCGGCGGTTGATACCCGTAGGCCGACATGAAGGGGGACCTACCAGTGGCTGAAGAGACGAGGGTGTTGTGTGCGTACTCCACCCACGGTAGATGGTCGACCCAGGAGGAGGGACTGCGCAGGCATACACAGCGGAGGGCCGCCCCCAGATCCTGGTTGGCACGCTCGGCTTGTCCGTTGGACTGGGGGTGATATCCCGAGGTCAGACTGACCGTGGCCCCGAGGGATCGGCAGAACCGCTTCCATACGCGGGACACGAACTGGGGCCCCCGGTCCGAGACGATGTCCATCGGGATCCCATGGAGACGGAAGACGTGTTGGACTAGGAGGTCGGCGGTCTCCAGTGCAGACGGCAACTTAGACAGCGGAACAAAATGAGCCGCCTTAGAGAACCGGTCCACGATGGTGAGGACGACCGACCGCCCCCGGGATGGAGGAAGGCCCGTGACGAAATCCAGGGCGATGTGTGACCAAGGTCGAGGAGGGATGGGCAATGGCTGGAGCAGTCCTGCCGGAGGCCTATGTGAGACCTTGCCGCAGGCGCAGGCGGAGCAGGCATTGATATAGTCCACCACATCCTTCCGAAGCTCCGGCCACCAGAACCGCTGGGTGACGAGATGCACAGTCCGGTTCACCCCAGGATGGCAGGCCACCTTGGACCCGTGCCCCCACTGCAACACCTCCGAGCGCAGAGGTGGGGGTACAAACAACTTCCCTGCGGGGCATCCAGCCGGGACCTGGACACCATCCAGGGCTTCCTGGACCTTCTGTTCGATCTCCCATCTCAACGCCCCCACGATGCACCGGGTCGGGAGGATGGTCTCTGGTGACCGGTCCCTCTCCACGGGGTCGTGGAGACGGGAAAGGGCATCGGGCTTGGTGTTCTTAGAGCCAGGAGAGTATGTGAGGATGAAATTAAACCGGGTTAAGAATAGTGCCCAACGGGCCTGACGGGGGTTGAGTCTTTTAGCAGAGCGGAGATATTCCAAGTTCTTGTGGTCGGTGTAGACCGTGAACGGTTCCTTAGTCCCCTCGAGCCAGTGGCGCCATTCCTGTAGGGCGACGATTACAGCTAGCAGTTCACGATTGCCCACGTCGTAGTTGGACTCTGCTGTACTGAGTCGACGAGAGAAAAAGGCGCAGGGGTGCAATTTCTGGTCGACCGGGGAACGCTGGGACAGAACAGCCCCGACCCCTGAATCCGAGGCGTCCACCTCTACAACGAACGGGAAGTCCGGGTTAGGATGGTGCAACACCGGGGGACTTGTGAATGCGGCCTTTAAGCTAGAAAATGCCGACTCAGCAGCCGAATCCCATTTGAATGGGATTTTTGTGGACGTCAGACGGGTCAACGGGAGTACCTTTTGGCTGTAGCCGCGAATAAAACGACGGTAGAAGTTAGCGAACCCCAAGAAGCGTTGCAACTCCTTCCGGTTAGTCGGTGTTGGCCAGTTCGTCACCGCCTCCGTCTTGGTGGGGTCTGCTCTCAGCTTGCCCTGCTCAATAATAAACCCCAGAAAGGAGATGACAGGTACATGGAATTCACACTTCTCTGCCTTGACGAAGAGCCTGTTCTCTAATAAACGCTGCAATACCAGTCTGACGTGTCGCTTGTGTTCATGAATTGATTGGGAAAAAATTAAAATATCGTCGAGATAGACGAAACAGAAAATGTTCAGCATGTCTCTCAACACGTCGTTGATGAGATTCTGAAAGACGGCGGGAGCATTTGTCAGCCCGAAGGGCATAACCAGATATTCAAAATGGCCGAGCGGGGTCTTAAAAGCAGTCTTCCACTCGTCACCTTTCCGGATGCGAACCAGGTGGTAGGCACTGCGTAAATCCAATTTTGAAAAGATCGTGGCTGACTGTAAAGGGGCGAAGGCGGAGTCTAGCAACGGTAGCGGATACTTATTTTTTACCGTGATGTCGTTCAGACCTCGATAGTCCACACACGGTCGCAGGGATTTGTCCTTCTTTTCAACAAAGAAAAACCCCGCACCTAACGGCGATCGCGATGGTCTAATTAGACCTGCAGCGAGCGAGCTGTTGATGTATTCCGTGAGTGCCTCGCGCTCGGGTTTAGACACCTGATACAGCCGTGAGGTTGGCAACGGAGCGCCCGCCTGCAGGTCTATGGCGCAATCGTAGGGTCGGTGCGGGGGCAAGGAGCGTGCGCGATCCTCGCTGAACACCTGTCGCAAGTCATGATAGCAGTCTGGCACTCCGTCAAGGCAGATAGTTTCGGGGATGTCGTCACCGGCACGTTCGTGCTGCCCTACGGCTGATCCTAGACAACGCTCATAACAGTTTCGGCTCCAACTCTCTATTGCCGGACGCTCCCAGGAAATTACGGGGTTGTGAGTCCTGAGCCAGGGCAAGCCGAGAATAACCGGAGCGTTACGACACTGCATTAAATAGAACCGTAAATGCTCAACATGGTTACCGGATAATTTT
Source organism: Hippocampus zosterae (assembly GCF_025434085.1). Classification (NCBI taxonomy): domain Eukaryota; kingdom Metazoa; phylum Chordata; class Actinopteri; order Syngnathiformes; family Syngnathidae; genus Hippocampus; species Hippocampus zosterae. The sequence goes on along the minus strand of NC_067463.1, from coordinate 2,649,761 downwards.
AGTTTTAGTGGTTCTGTTCTTTGCGTCACGACCCCCAGGAGGCGTCCATCGAGATCACAAACCCGCCTTTTATCGGCCAACTTCTCGACATAACAGCCCAGGTCAGCGGCGAAGTCGGTATCCATAAAACAACCATCAGCCCCCGAGTCTATCAGAGCCCTAACCCGCCGCGACCGGGACCCCTCACATATCTCGCCCTCGAGTTCCAGTCTCCCGGTGTGTCCCGGCCGGGAGTCAGTTCGCCAAGGCGTGGGGGACTCTGCGCGGGGTCGGGACTCACAGTTTTTGGAGGGCGAGGATGGGGAATGTTCCGGTCGGCTGGGAGCAGCATGAGGTCCCCGTTGACAGCTGTCAGACCGAGCCCGATCGTTGAATCGGCGCCGTCTCTGCTCCGGTCCAACGTTTTCGCCACCCAGCTGCATCGGCTCCTCCCCGCAGTACGTGGCACACCGGGACGGAGAACGATCACCTCCCCGCTCCCGGTTTCTCTCTCTCAGGCGGTTGTCCAGTCGCAGGGAGAGCTCGATTAACTCCTCCAGGTTGGAGCTGTGGTCGCGAGTCGCCAGCTCATCCTTGAGCTCGGTGTTTAATCCACGACGAAACAGTCCGCACAGCGCCCGGTCGCCGTAGCCACTCTGGGCGGCCAGAATCTGGAACTCGATGGAGTAGTCCGCAACCGATCGCCTCCCCTGGTGGAGTTCAAGTAGCCGGCCCTCAGCCTCTCTGCCCCGCACGGGATGGTGGAACACCCGGCGAAACGCCGCCACGAAGCCGTGGAATGAAGACCGGAGGCTCGGCTTCGCGTCGCTTGTCGCCATCGCCCATGACGCCGCCGGACCTGTCAACAGGCTCATAATATATGCCACCTTCGCGGCGTCAGTAGCATAGAGGGAGGGTTGCTGGTCGAAAACGAGCGAGCACTGGTGGAGGAAGTACCCACACTGCCCGTGCTCACCCCCGTAACGTGGGGGGTGTGGAAGCGAAGGCTCCCTCATCATTGTGGGAAATGATGCGGGTGCCTCAGGGGTGGCAGGACGAATCGCGGAGGGAGGTGCTCTCCGTTCCTCCACCCGTACAAGACGGGGTTCGAAATCATCGAACCTGTGAGCCAGCATGGCAACCGCGCGGCTGATTTCCGCAATGGCTTGGCCCTGCTGACTCAACTGTTGCTCTCGGCAGGGCAGAGCGGAAAAAATCTTTTCTAAGTCTGCGGGATCCATGGTGGCCGGAGTATTCTGTCACGTTGTGCCCGAAGCGATAAAATGATCGCTTCGTGCACAACAAGATAATGAGGTGGATCCCCGAAATAGCAGACAGAGAAAAGATGGTCCGAGAACAAATGAGTTTTAATACAAACACAAAATACCCGTCCGGGAGCAACAAACCGAAAACGCTGGTCAAAATCAGGACCAGGAATAAAAGGAAGTAACAGAAAACGCTTGCGAGAAAATGGCAAGGAATATAGTTGGTAACAATTAGGAATTGACAATAGTGGATTAAACGACGCGCAATCACAGTCACAAGGCTACACGGTAACGAATAGATTTGGGCAATAATCGAGAGAGTTGGCACGGCGTTGAATACTCCGGCAGTATGTCAACTGTCCGAGCACAAAGATAAAGCCTGTGTAATCAGTCCTAGATGGGTGACAGGTGTGTCGGCGGTAGGCAGGAAAAGCCTGCCCCCTGCTGGCAAACACGGGACGTGACACATTTGGGTCTGCCGGGTCAGACCGGCATCTTCCCTTGCTATTGGAGCCAACGCGCACCACATGATGGTGATTGCTGACAGCTCTGTTCCTCTATTCACCCGAGCATCAAGACATGTGGCTGTGAGTTCGATGACACGATCACAAAGTCAATCATCAAACTGCGGCCTGTAGGGTGTCCTATGTGGATGCCCTTATGACTGTACATGCTGTTTCTGAGCACCGAAGCCCAATAACAGAACATCGCTCAGCTGTTGGTAGGTGGGGTTCCTTCCCAATCAAGCCCTTCCAGGTGTCACTCTAATTCACATGAGCAATGAAGTCACCCGGCAGAATGAGAGATCGCCAAGTTGGAGTGATCTCCAGCACCTCCACTAACAACTCCAAAAAGGGTGCGTATTCTGAATAGATGTTCCGTGCATAGGATCCAACAACAGTCAGGATTCGTGCCCCAAAGCCAGAGGGATGCTCCCCTTTCATCCACCAGGGTAAACACCAGTGTACTGGCATGGAGCCAGGGGAAATATGAGCATACCACCACTGCATCTCACCGTGGGCAACTTCAGAATGTAATGGACTGCAACCTCTCTTGAAGATATCTTGTAGGAACTTCCCTGCCAAAGAGGTGACATTTCACCTCCCTAAAGCCAACTTATGTTGCCCGGGATAGGACCGCCAAGTCACTTCGGCAGCCACCCGGTTCTCAATGCACCCGCTTGGCCCCTCCCACAGGGAGTGACTCAATGGGACTCACGTTGCCTCTTTGGGTTGTGCCTGGCCGGGACCCATTGGTGGAGGCCCAGCCACCAGGCACTCGCTATCGAACACCACCACAAGGCCTGTCTCCAGAGGCGAGGCCCATTCGTCATGGTGTGTCTTCAAGCAGTTCTTCGTTTGGTCCCTCATCGAGGACCTTTTTTGCCATGTGTGACCCTGCCAGGGCCATAAAGACCCAAACAACTTAGATTCTAGGCTCATTAGCATCCACCACGATAAGGTGAAAGTTTAGAGAAGTATTCTGAATAAAATGTTTGTCATTCCTAAATGATAATGGTAAAGATAAAAGGCTACACTTGAGTGACATTATTATTATTATTATGTTGTTGTTGTCCCTCCTCCGTGAGCCATCACCTTACTGTGGTGGAGGGGTTTGTGTGTCCCAATGATCCTAGGAGCTAAGTTGTCTGGGGCTTTATGCCCCTGGTAGGGTCACCCATGGCAAACAGGTTCTAGGTGAGGGACCAGACAAAGCAGGGCTCAAAGACCCCTTATGATGATTGAAATTAATGGATCTAGGTTTCCCTTGCCCGGACGCAAGTCACCGGGGCCCTCTTCTGGAGCCAGGCCTGGAGGTGGGGTTCGTTGGCAAGCGCCTGGTGGCCGGGCCTGCACCTGTGAGGCCCGGGCGGGCTCAGCCCGAAGAGGCAACTTGGGTCCCCCTTCTCATGGGCTCACCACCCATGGGAGGGACCAAAGGGGTCGGGTGCAATGTGAGCTGGGCAGCACCCAAAAGCGGGGACCCTGGACTCCCTTGTTCTACTGGGGGACTTCAATGCTCACGTGGGCAATGACAGTGAGACCTGGAGGGGCGTGATTGGGAGGAACAGCCCCCCCGATCAGAACTCGAGTGGTGTTTTGTTATTGGACTTCTGGGCTCGTCACGGATTGTCCATAACCACACACCTTGTTCAAACATAAGGGTGTCCATATGTGCACTTGGCCACCATGATTGACTCTGTGGTTGTATCATCGGATTTGCGGCTGCATGTTTTGGACACTCTGGTGAAGAGAGGGGCGGAGCTGTCAACTGATCACCACCTGGTGGTGAGTAGGCTCCGATGGTGGGGGAAGATGCTGGTCCGTCCTGGCAGACCCAAACGTATTGTGAGGGTTTGTTGGGAGCGTCTGGTGGAATCCCCTGTCTGAAGTAGTTTCAACTCCCACTTCCGGCAGAGCTTTTGTCACGGGGGATGCAGGGGACATTGAGTCCGAATGGACCATGTTCTGTGCCTCTACTGCTGAAGCGGCCAATCTGAGTTGTGGACGTAAGGTGGTCGGTGCCTGTCGTGGCGGCAACCCCCATACTCGCTGGTGGACACCAGCATTAAGGGGATGCCGTCAAGCTGAAGAAGGAGTCCTATCGGCATTTATGGCCTGTGGGACCCCAGAGGTAGCTGACGAGTATCGACTGGCAAAGCGGAACGCAGCTTCGATGATCACGAGGCAAAAACCCGGGCATGGGAAGAGTTCGGTGAGGCCATGGAAGCCGACTTCCGGACAGCTTCGAGGAAATTCTGGTCCACCATTCGACGTCTCAGGAGGGGGAAGCAGTGCACTGTGTACAGTGGGGCTGGGGCGCTGCTGACTTCGACTCGGGACGTTGTGAACCGGTGGGCAGAGTACTTCGAAGACCTCCTCAACTCCACCAACACGTCTTCCTTGGAGGAAGCAGAGCCTGGGGACTCTGAGGTGGGCTCTCCTATCTCTGTGGCTGAAGTCACCGATGTGGTTAAAAAGCTCCTTGGTGGCAAGGCCCCAGGGGTGGATGAGATCCGCCCGGAGTTCCTCAAGGCTCTGGATGTTGTGGGGCTGTCCTAGTTGACACGCCTCTGCAACATCGTGTGGTCATTGGGGAGAGTGCCTTTGGATTGGCAGACCGGGGTGGTGGTCCCTCTTTTTAAAAAGGGGGACCAGAGGGTGTGTTCCAACTACAGAGGGATCACACTCCTCAGCCTCCCTGGTAAGGTCTATTCAGGGGTGCTAGAGAGGAAGGTCCGTCAGGAAGTCGAGCCTCAGATTGAGGAGGAGCAGTGTCGTTTTCGTCCCGGCCGTGGAACTGTGGACCAGCTCTAAACCCTTAGCAGGGTCCTTGAGGGTACGTGGAAACTCGCCCAACCAGTCTACATGTGTTTTGTGGACTTGGAGAAGGCGTTTGTGGGAGGTGCTTCGGGAGTATGGGGTACCGAGCCCCCTGATACGGGCTGTTCGGTCCCAATACTGCCGATGTCAGAGTTTGGTTCGCATTGCCGGCAGTAAGTCGGAATCGTTTCCAGTGAGGGTTAGACTCCGCCAAGGCTGCCTTTTGTCGCCGATTCTGTTCATCACCTTTATGGACAGAATTTCTCGGCGCAGCCGAAGCATTGAGGGGGTCCGTTTTGGTGGCCTCAGTATTGCATCTCTGCTTTTTGCAGATGATGTGGTACTGTTGGCTCCTTCAAGCAGGGCTCTCCAACTCTCACTGAAACGTTTCGCAGCTAAGTGTGAAGCGGTTGGGATGAAGATCAGCACCTCCATATCTGAAACCATGGTCCTCAGTCGGAAAAGGGTGGAGTGCCCTCTCTGGGTCGCGGAGGAGATCTTGCCCCAAGTGGAGGAGTTTAAATATCTTCAGAATCAGAATCATCTTTATTGGCAAAGTATGTAGAACACACAAGGAATTTGTCTCCGGCATAACACGCTGCACTAGTATCATTGTAAACAACAAAATCATTTAACCTTAAATGAACCATTTTAGAGAAACCAGTAGTTTTGTCGTACCATTTTGTGGTGCAAGAAGAGTGACTATGTCAGTGACTGTTTAAGGAGTTAATGGCTAGAAGGAAGAAGCTGTTTAAGTGTCTACTGGATTTGGTGCGCATGGATCTGTAGCGTCTGCCTGAGGGGAGTGGCTGAAAAAGGTGGTGGGCAGGGTGCGGGGGATCCAGGAGGATTTTCCGTGCCCTTGTCTTGATTCTTGCAGTGTGCAAGTCCTCAAGAGTGGGTAGGGCGGTGCCAACGATTTTTTCTGCCGTCCTAACTGTCCGTTGAAGTCGGATTTTGTCCTTTTTTGTGGCGGCCCCAAACCAAACCGTGATGGAAGAATACAGGATTGATTCGATGACTGCCGTGTAGAACTGTCGTAGCACCTCCTGTGGCAGGCCATGCTTCCTCAGCAGCCTCAGGAAGTACATCCGCTGCCGGGCCCTTTTTAGGATGGAGATGGTGTTGACTTCCCACTTCATGTCCTGGGAGACTGTGATTCCCAGGAACTTGAAGGTCTCGACGGTTGACACAGGGCAGTTGGATAGTGTGGGGGGCAACTGAGGAGAAGAATGTTTCCTGAAGTCCACGATCATCTCTACAGTCTTGAGCGTGTTCAGCCCGAGGTTGTGTCGGCCGCACCAGAGCTCCAGCTGCTCCACTTGTTGGCGGTACGCAGACTCGTCGCCGTCTTTGATGAGACCGATGACCGTGGTGTCGTCTGCAAACTTTATGATTTTGACAGCTGGATCTGTTGAGGTGCAATCGTTTGTGTATAGAGAGAAGAGCAGTGGCGAGAGGACACATCCCTGTGGGGCTCCAGTGCTGGTGGTGCGTATTGATAATGTTGTTGCTCCCTGTCTCAACTGTTGTGTCCGTCCCATCAGGAAGCTGAGGATCCACTGGCAGATCGTAGGGGACACACCGAGGTGGAGTAGTTTGGGGGTGAGGAGTTCCGGGATGATGGTGTTGAACGCAGAGCTGAAATCCACAAACAGAATCCTTGCGTAGGTCCCTGTGCTGTCGAGGTGCTTGAGGATGTAGTGCAGACCTATGTTGACTGCGTCTTCCACAGACCTGTTTGCCCGGCAGGCAAACTGGAGAGGGTGCAGCAGGGGTCCAGTGACGTTCTTTAGGTGGTTCAGCACAAGGCGTTCAAAGGACTTCATAACCACATGTGACGGGTCACGGCACCAATGTGACGGGGGTCACCACTATGATGGTCTCAAGCTCCACGTCGCTGCCGCCTCAAGAATACCAGACACTAGGATGTGGCTTTTCTTTTCTTTTTATTGTCTGCAACACAGTATGCCAAGATAGGTGAAGTCACGGGGCTTTTCAGTCGAGTAAATAACCTGTGACTTCCCTGGTAGCTCTACCTGAACTAAACATCATCCATAAGAAACTAAAAGCATAACAAACGAAATATACAACATAGGTGATCGTATATTAACTATTTACAAAGAAAAGGACAAAAAAACACATTCACTGGTATCTACATGACGCCACTGAACGCATCACACGCAGCAGAACGGCTGCACAATGCACAGTAATGGCGGCCGCGACGAACCGCGCGGGTACACGCCAGCCACATTAATAGTCAAATGAAAAACAACACGAAAAACTATGTAGAGTACAATGAAAAGGAAAGAAGCATTACCTGCAACACAGTATGCCAAGATAGGTGAAGTCACGGGGCTTTTCAGTCGAGTAAATAACTGCGCAACAAAGAAAACCCACCTGTTAACTCAATGGATAAAAACTTTCATTCGATAAAACTTAAATTAAATGACGACACAAAAAGCAATGTGGACTCGGAACAAATCCGGGAACTAATTAAATACACCGCGCCGTAGAAAAAGGGAGAACAAAGTGAAATATTGTAATTAAACTAGAATGAATCCGGACCGTCAATGAAACCCGACTTACCCTGTGACTTCCCTGGTAGCTCTACCTGAACTACGGCGGGAGGCTGGTGCCATACCGTGCGCTGTTGCGTCACTTCCGTCATAATTTAATAACCGCAATATATCACTCCGTTACACACAGACGTCAGGGCGACAGGCCTATAGTCGTTCAGTTCCGATGTTGCCGATTTCTTGGGAACTGGAATGATGGTAGACTGTTTGAAGCAGGTTGGGACCTCACACAGCTCCAGGGATCTGTTGAAGATTTGTGTGAAGACCGGAGCCAGCTGGTCAGCGCAGACTTTCAGGCAGGACGGGGACACTTTGTCGGGCCCCGGAGCTTTCTTGATCTTTTGCTGCTTGAAGAGCCGTCTCACGTCCTGTTCGTGGATCTGTAGTGGAGAAAAAGAGGGTGGGGGGGTAGGTAGAGTGGTTTCTGGTAGAGGTGGGTGTGTGTGGGAAATGGGGGTGTCCTTTTCAAATCGGCAGAAAAACATGTTTAGTTCATTAGCAAGACCCTTATTGTTCACTGTTTGGGGGGATGGCATTCTATAGTTAGTGATTGCTTTCAGGCCATTCCATACAGATGCAGAGTCGTTAGCAGAGAACTGGTTTTTCAGCCTCTCTGCATAGCTTCTCTTTGCGATGTTAATTTCCTTTGTCAATTGGTTTCGGGCATGTTTATACAGTGCCCGATCTCCACTTCTAAATGCGGCCTCTTTCTCTTTCCTGAGTTGCCTGAGTTTGGGAGTAAACCATGGCTTGTTATTGCTGAAGGAGCGGAAGGACTTCGTTGGTACACACATGTCCTCACAGAAACTGATGTATGATGTTACAGTGTCTGTGTATTCATCCAGTGTGCCCATTGAAGTTTCAAAGACGCCCCAATCAGTGCAGTCTAAGCATTCTTGTAGAGCTAGCTTTGCCTCATCTGTCCATTTTTTCACAGTCTTAACAACCGGTTTAACACATTTGAGTTTCTGTCTGTATGTAGGTATTAAGTGGATTAAATTGTGGTCAGAAAGACCCAATGCTGCACGGGCGACCGATCGGTATGCATTTTTGATTGTTGTATAGCAGTGGTCTAGAATGTTGCCTTCTCTGGTGAAACAGTCGATGTGCTGCTTATATCTGGGAAGTTCACGGTTAAGATGTGCTCTATTAAAATCGCCCAAAATGATCAGGGGTGACTCTGGGTATTTTAGTTCAAGTTTGTTTACTTGTTCGGCTAGCGTTTCTATCGCCGTGTTAGCTTGTGGCGCAATGTAAACACCGACTAGTAAAAAGGAGGTGAACTCACGTGGCGAGTAGAATGGCTTGCAGTTTAAAGACAGCGACTCCAGGTCCGAGCTGCAGTGTGCGTCGAGCTTCGTGACATCAGTGCACCATTCTTCGTTGATATAGAAGCAAATCCCACCACCTTTCGATTTCCCTGATAGCTCAGTGTCGCGGTCGGCTCGGAGAAGGCGGAAGCCGGGTAGATGTAGCGTGGGATCTGGATGGCGGTCACTGAGCCAGGTTTCAGTGAAGCAGAGTGCAGCAGAACGTGCAAATGTTTTGTTGGTCTTTGTGAGGAGAAGAAGTTCATCCATCTTGTTTGGCAGAGATCGTAGATTAGTAAGATGGATCGATGGGAGCGGGGTTCGAAATCCGCGCTGCCGGAGCTTGACGAGCACGCCGGCTCGCTTCCCCCTCCTCTGACAGCGTTTCCATGCTCCGTACAGCGCAGCCGCTCCGCTCGCGATTAGCTCCGAAAAACCTTGTGGATTTTCGTGTGCTGGTGAAAAAAGACCGAGGGTAGACTCCCCAATGCGCAGCAACTTTTCCCTCGTGTAAGTAAGCCGCTCAGGGTCGCCAAAAACAAACGAAAATGACAAAAACAGGGATAATACTAGGGAGCGTGTGACCGAGGCTGCCATACCTGTCGGCGCCTGATGACGTCTTGGGGTCTTGTTCACGAGTGAGGGCAGGAGGGAGCGAGAGATCGACAGGCGGATCGGTGCGGCGTCTGCTGTGATGCGTCTGCTGTGATGCGGACGTTGTATCGCTGAGCGAAAGGGCGAAGCTCTCAATTTACCGGTCGATCTACAGTATGTCCCAACCCTCATCTATGGTCATGAGCTATGGGTCGTGACCGAAAGAACGAGATACCGGATACAAGCGGCCAAAATGAGTTTTCTCCGCAGGGTGTCCGGGCTCTCCCTTAGAGATAAGGTGAGAAGCTCGGTCATCCGGGAGGGGCTCAGAGTAGAGCTGCTTCTCCTCCACATCGAGAGGAGCCAGATGAGGTGGCTCGGGCATCTAATTAGGATGCCTCGTGGACGCCTCCCCGGTGAGGTGTTCCGGGCATGTCCCACTGGCAGGAGACCCCGGGGACGACCCAGGACACGCTGGAGAGACGATGTCACCCAGCTGGCCTGGGAACGCTTCGGAATCCGCCAGGAAGAGTTAGAAGTAGTGCCTGGGGAGAGGGAAGTCTGGGCTTCCCTCCTAGAGCTGCTGCCCCCGCGACCCGACCCCAGATGAGCGGTGGGAAAAAAAAGGATGGTTGGATGGATGTTATTGTCCAAATGCTATTATAATTGTGCAAATGTTTGTATGTCTTCATTTTTTTTCAAATTTATCTGATGTTTCATTTGCCTGCTTCACTTGACTCTTACAAGATTCTCCAAAGCCCTGCTCTGCAGTACATCTGCATCGTACGTGTGGTTTAATGTGCTTCAAGCCAGTACACTAAATCAGGTCTCTGTATGTGCAAAGTTTCCATTGCACCTCTGAACATTTCCCACCGTGCGAGGGGACGCTTGTCAGCTCATTGTTTGTCGCTGCCGAGACCACGGTGTGGTTTTTGGATGGACCTGAAATCACTGGTGGTTGGTTGACACGCAAGTTCTTAAAGAGAGGTCATGCAAATGACGCCTGAGGACATGTCAGTGTTTCAGCATGTGGGCAGAACCTGCATAAAGAATGATTTAACAACATAAGGTTTATTTACTTGCTGGTTTCAGTGTTTCTTCAGGAAAAAAAGAACACCCACAAGGAATGGAATTCCCTGTAGAATTTTTCACCTATCCTGTTTCTAAGTTATGTGTATCCACGGAAGATGCCTTCCCCCAATCCTCAGCACACATCTCCTAACTTGTTGTGATCTGCCCAAGTTCTTCCTTTAGCCACGGAGACATGCTAGAATTTAAACTAAAAGTAACAACTACAAATGTACACATTCTGTAACCATTGATTGTGCATTTTGTAAATCTTTTTTGATCAAATCGTATCTTATAATCATAGAGAGTAAATATAACCTCAAAAATTATACATTGGGTATTCATTGTCCCTTCTTTGTTTTATCCTTACGTAGGTATGATTAAGGTCGAGGATGAAGAGACTGGTAACAATGAGGCATATCTCGACACTGAGAAAGCAAAAGATGTTTTGCCAAAGGAGGAAAAAGAGGGTGTTACTGAGGAAGGAATGGAGGAAGGAGATGATGGTGACAGGACAGAGGACGATGATGAAAATGATGAAGAAAGAGATTCTGCGGCTGAACCGGAGGACTTGTCGATGATGGATTATTCACTTTACGACAGTGCAGCTCTGCAGGATGCCTCAGCAGGGCCCGCTTCAGAGAGAACTTACATGGCAGGAGCCATGACTCCCCACATGCAGTCAATGGGGAAGCTTAACTGCGACATCTGCGGCTTGTCCTGCGTCAGCATCAACGTACTGCTGGTGCACAAACGCACCCACACGGGTAAGCACAGGAACCCGATCAACACCTCACATCATACATCAACCCTTGTGCAATCATCACTCTGTTGACACCTTCAGTAGATAGCGTTTTGTGCAAAGTGGGTCAAAAAGTTGGTTTGCACCCAACTTTTGTTTTAACGTGGGAAATATCTACTCTTCCACTACATCATAGAATACTGTAATTTCGACCATGAACGTGCTTTCAAGTCCTACATTAACAAACTCAGGATCATGGCTGATCTATCCTTTTTGCTAATAAATATTTACAATAAATAAATATGGATTTATTACAATAAACAAATACAGTTTCATGATGCTGGTTGACATATAAATTGCCCCTATTTAAGAATGAATGTTCTCAAAGTGATGTTAAATGAATTGTGAGTTGCCATCATAAAATTTTACATGAGAAGCATTTCAATGTCATAAAAGCAGAAAGAGAAACTGTCGTCTTCTTTGACCCTGAATAAAGTAAAACTTCTCAACCTTTGAGGGTGCCTGACAGGCAAATGTAGAGGAAGCAGGAAAGGGTGTGTTACAGCTGTGGTACCCGTCACCTAGCGGCGTTTTATAGGTCTTGCAAGGGGGTGAAAAATTAGATACAATTAACTTTCCTTTATTTGGTCAAATCAAATTAGCCTTCAAAACAAAATCCACATATAAGTCAAACAAAGACGAAAAGGTCTAGAGTGAAAGCAAAGCTTTAGTGTCGACCCTTGATACATAATATCAAACGATCAGACTATCATGATGTGGTACATGCATACGCACACATGTTGCATATATGTGTACATAGACACACATATACCCACCCATTTATTGTACTGTACATATACTGTACAAATGCACATATCTGCAATTATTACTCGTCATATATATTTTCATAGATGCGTACATATACCGACAGTTGTCCATACATAGACCAATAATGTGTCCATAATTTAGTAATGATTACATAATGACACAACCTTTTTATAACTATTGCTCTCCTTGCCTTCATTCATGCTTTTGAAAACTTGTAATTGTGTTACACAATTTCAATACACAATCAAGATTGACTTCTTCAACTGAGATACCCCTCTGTTTCGTATTTGCTCTGGCTTTTGTTTTTCGAAACATAGATGTTCAGTTCATAGTACCTAATTCTGTGTTGGAAGAGCCTCTGTACAAAATAAGCATGTTATTACAGTATGTGTTTTCAACATAAACTGAGCGGCGTTAAAGTCCGCCAGATCATAATATTTCCAAGTATGTAATTTATGAATAAATTATTGGTAGGCGCACGATAACTTTGTCTCCCATCTTCGTCCAGTGGTTAGCACGTGGACTTCACAGTGCAGAGTTCAATGCCAGCTCCGGCCTCCCTGTGTGGAGTTTGCATGTTCTCCCCGGGCCTGCGTGGGTTTTGTCAGTGTACTCCGGTTTCCTCCCACATGCCAGAAACATGAATGGCAGGCCGATTGAACTCTCTAAATTGTCCCTCGGTGTGAGTGTGATTGTGGGTGTGGATCAGGGGTGCCCAAACTTTTTGGACCGAAGATATACTTTTCGATCAACTAACCTCCCGGGAGCGTGTGCGCACACACACACACGCACACACACGCACACACACACACACACACACACACACCCACACACACGCACATGCACACGCATATGCACGCCATGATGAGAAACAGCCTGAAACTGAGGCATGCAATGCACTTTTGCAGCCTGTTAACGATCGTAGCTCACACGTACCGTTTTAAAGTGCTTCCCTGGGCCCTCCTAAATTCCTATTCTTTGCCCGTGCCCACGGTGAATTCTACACGAAGCAAACTCCGAATGAGAATAATGACGATAAAAGATAGAGCGCAATAGCTCTGATCACAAGCTGCAATTGCAGACTGCTGAGGGCTAACAACTTAAGAATAAGATATCCTTTATTTGTCCCACACTTCCGGGTGACGTAATCACGTGCCACCGTAAATTTAAGATTTACCTGCTTTATTTTATTTTTATTTTATTTTTTTATTTTTTGTGAAAATGATACTGATAGGATGATGAGAGTGCAGCGTACATTAACACAAAAAAATATGACTAACATGTCCAAAGACACACAAATGGTTGTTTTTTTCTCCTCGACACTCCTCGGATCTACTTGGGACCTGTCTTAGCTCTACCGGTAGATCAGGATCAACGTAATGGGCACCCCTGGTGTGGATGGTTGTTTGTCTCTGTGTGCCCTGCAATTGGCTGGCACACAGAGACAAACACAGAGATTGGGTGTCCCCCGCCTACTGCCCGAAGACAGCTGCGACCTCCAGGACCCCCCGCGACCCTAGTGAGGGTAAAGCGGTTCGGAATATGGATGGATGGAGATATATTTGTGTGTGTGTGTGTATATATATATATATATATATATATCATATAAATATGATCCCGATCCTGATCATGAAGGATCCCTCGAAGGGTGCAGCCCCATCCAACTATCGGCCAATAACCTGTCTCTCCACAACATGGAAGCTCATGTCAGGCATCATTGCGGCTGAGATAAGTGGACACATGGATCAATACATGAACGAAGCGCAGAAGGGCATTGGTAGAGATACCAGAGGAGCCAAACATCAGCTCCTGGTTGACAGAACAGTCGCACAAGACTGCAGGTCCCGACGTACCAACTTGTGCACAGCTTGGATTGATTACAAGAAAGCCTATGACTCGATGCCACATACATGGACCACTGAATGCTTGGAGTTGTATAAGGTGAACAGAACCCTAAGAGCCTTCGTTGCGAACTCGATGAGGATGTGGAAAACCACACTTGAAGCCAATGGCAAGCCACTTACCCAAGTGTCCATCAAATGTGGCATATACCAAGGTGATGCACTCTCCCCACTGCTGTTCTGCATAGGACTGAACCCCCTAAGCCAAGTAATCACCAAGACAGGCTATGGATACCGCCTCAGAAATGGAGCTACAATCAGTCACCTCCTCTACATGGATGACATAAAGCTGTATGCTAAGAGCGAAAGGGACATAGACTCCCTGATCCACACAACCAGGATCTACAGCAGCGACATCGGGATGTCATTCGGGCTTGAGAAATGTAGTCGGATGGTGACTAAGAGAGGAAAGGTAGTCCGCACTGAAGGGGTCTCACTCCCTGAAGGAACAATAGTAGACATTGAGGACAGCTACAAGTACCTTGGTATACCACAAGCCAATGGCAACCTCGAACTGGCAACAAGGAAAGCGGCTACGGCCAAATACCTCCAGCGAGTGAGGCAAGTCCTAAGAAGCCAGCTCAATGGCAAGAATAAGACCCGGGCAATAAACAGCTATGCCCTGCCAGTGATCAGATACCCTGCAGGAAAAATAAGGTGGCCAAAGGAAGAGATTCAGACCACGGACGTTAAGACCCGAAAGCTCCTAACCATGCATGGAGGGTTCCATCCCAGATCCAGCACCCTGAGACTGTACGCAAGCCGAAAGGAAGGAGGCCGGGGACTAGTGAGTGTGAGAGCCACTGTCCAGGATGAAACATCCAAGCTCCATGAATACATCAAGGAGAAGGCTCCAACGGATGACGTACTCAGAGAATGTCTCAGACAATGGGGAACAGAAGATGAGGCGCTGGAAGAGGGACCATCATGGGAGGACAAGCCCCTACACGGGATGTACCACCGGACCATAACTGAAGTGGCTGATCTCAAGAAGTCCTATCAGTGGCTAGAGAGGGCTGGCCTGAAGGACAGCACAGAGGCACTCATCCTGGGGGCTCAAGAGCAGGCCCTGATCATTTGAGGCATTTAGGCCCAGATATACCACACCAGACAAGACCCAAGGTGCAGGTTGTGCAAAGAGGCACCTGAGACGATCCAACACATAACTGCAGGGTGTAAGATGCTGGCAGGGAAAGCCTACATCATCCATGTCCAAAGTCCGGCCCGCGGGCCAAATCCGGGCCGCGGTCGAATTTCGTCCGGCCCTCGGCCCCTGTCATAAAATCAGTGCCGTCTGGCCCGCAGGTTGGGCGCAATGGAACACATGTTGCATTGACTGAGGTCTCGTAGACTGGTGAGTGATGTTTCATAGAGTACTGCTTCCCTCTAGTGGCTAAATGAGTAATAGCATTCACTAAATGAGTAATAGCATTTAGACACTAGAGGTCATCACTCACGAGTTAACAAGACATCACTCCGTGTTTATATTGACTGATAGGTCATATTTCAAATGATCCTTGCAGTTGTGGATGTGTGTATTGCTTGTTCATTTCCCTGTTGTTCGAGTCAAAGGTTTTGTGACTATTGAAAAGTCATGGTGATACATTTTATGTTTCAAATCGATCAATTTGCAGGAGACATCTGTTTAAGAAAAAGGAGACTTCTGTTTAAGAAAAAGTCAAGTGAATAAGCAGTTGCATGTGATATACCTGTTTCAAATGAACCAAAAGAAATTCTTAAGATTGTTGAAATTAAAATAAAAATGGAAATGTGAAACAGACTGGCTTACTAAAATTTGTTGAACAATATTGTTGTTCAATGTAAAGAATGTCAGCCAAGGTCGGCCCCCCGACATTTTACCACATAAAATCTGGCCCCCTTGGCAAAAAGTTTGGACACCCCTGGCCTACATGGAACGCCATAACCAGGTGGCTGGCATAGTCTACCGAAACATCTGTGCGGAGTATGGACTGGAAACCCCAAGGTGAAAATGGGAAACACCTCCGAAGGTGGTGGAGAATGACAGAGCGAAGATCCTGTGGGACTACCAGATCCAGACTGACAAGATGGTAATGGCGAACCAACCAGATATCGTGATCATAGATAAAGGGCAGAGGAAAGCCACTGTAGTGGATGTAGCGGTCCCAAGTGATGGAAACATCAGGAAGAAGGAACATGAGAAACTCGAGAAATACCAAGGGCTCAGAGAGGAGCTGGAGAGAGCCTGGAAGGTAAAGGTGACAGTCGTGCCTGTGGTGGTCGGAGCACTCGTGGCAGTGACCCCCAAACTAGATGAGTGGTTGCAACAGATCCCGGGAACAACATCGGACATCTCAGTCGAGAAATGTGCAGTGCTGGGAGTATATATATATATATATATATACTCCCAGCACTGCACATTTGACAGCTCTAATATATATATATATATATATATTAGAGCTGTCAAACGATTAAAATATTTAATCTAATTAAAAATGCAACTGTCATAATTAACTCAAATGGACTAAAAAATTAATCGTGATTACTCACACATTTTTATCGTTTCTGAATTTCCTTTGACATTTTTTGTCCTATTTTCCCCCATTTTAATGCTCTCATCAACTTGGAATCATGAATCAGTTTTCTATGTGCCAAATGCAAATATTTACTGAAATAACAATTTCAATTTTCAATTTTACATGAACATTTTTCACTTGGAGCAGTCTTTCACACATAATCACTCACACAATATTACTGTCCATCAACAACAGTGAAAAAAAATATTTTGTCACAACAGCTGCTTTAACAGCTTTTTTAATGAAATCAAAACAGAGCAATATAACATTATAAAGTGCACATCTAAGGTAAACTAGTACTCAGCCTATAGTGCATTTAAACCATGGTTGCATACTTCGTTTTTCTCAAGTTTGCTTTAAGATATCCTTTATTCGTCCCACACTGGGGAAATTTACTTTGAACACAGCAGTCTGTTTCTGTATGTTTGTTGGAGAATAACGAGACCCCGGACACAAGTGTTCGTTATGTGCCGCAGTATTCAAAACTGCCGGCCGTACAAACAAGCGCAAGCACTTCCCCCGTGCTGCTAGGGCAAACCATTCTGAAAGAGGGGGGTTTCACTCCCCTAACAAAGTCAGGCTATGTTGATTATGTTGGTACTTCTTGCGCGGAAGTCTCTACGGTTTTTGTGTCTACCTCATTTCGGATGACTACACTCCGATGACAACACTGGAGATGTTTTATTTTCGCTAGGTCGCTACCACTGCACCGTTGAACTTTCGTTGTCATGTCACCGCTGTGCCGCTATATTCGAAACTGCCGGCTTTACAAACAAGCATACACGCTTCCCACGTGCTGCAGGGTCAAATCATTCTGAAGGGGGGGGGGGTTCACTCCCCCTAACACAGTCAGGCTATGTTGATTGTGTTGGTCCTTCTTGCGCGGAAGTCTCTCTACGGTTTTGTGTAGACCTCATTTCGAATGACTACACTTGGTTCGATGACAACACTGGAGACATTTTACTTTCGCTAGGTCGCTTCCACTGTAGCGCACTGTCACTGTGAGACAAACACAGAGAAGCTCCACCCGCTCTATTTATATGGACACAGAACACTATAACCTTCCACACAAAATAGTTCCAAACAAGTAACAATCGCGTCAGTGGCATACATCATATACCTGTATGATACAGAGAGAGAGAGAAGAACAGATAACTTTGGTCTTGTCAGTGGAGCAATATGGCAACTTTTTAAAAGTAAACTTTCCATTCATAAACTCTTTAAGTATCCGTTTTCGGTGTCTCGCTGCCGTGGCTGGCAAAACGGACATACAATACAATACAATACAATACATGCTGATTTCTATAGCGCTTTCACAACAGCGGCAGCTGTAACAAAGCGCTTTACAAAACAGTTAACATAAAGTAAAATAATACGTGGACTTCTGCAGCACGCTTGTTGTTTTGTTTCTGGTGTATTTATAGAGCAACGTAACATCCGCGTGTGACGTGTGCCGCGTTAATGTTGCGAGAAAAATTTTAATCCCGTTAAAATTCATTTAAATTAATGCCAATAAAAACGCGCTAAACTGACAGGTCTAATATATATATTATTATATATATTATCTAATATATATACTTTCAAAGATGGTGGGCTATTGATAGGGTTTTTTTGCAAGTCATAACTTTTTGCACTCAACCACTTGTCCATACTACCTCCTCCACTGTCCCATGACCCCACTGTTCTCACCAACTACTACAACAGCAGTCTCTCCTTCTGTCTTAACCAACTCGCCCCATCAAAACCAAATCTGTCTCCTTCGCTCGCTCAGCCCCCTGGTACACCCCAGAACTCCGCAAACTTAAAACCCGAAAACGCCAGCTCGAAAGACTCTATAAAAAATCTGGTTTAACTGTTCATCTCCTCGCCTACACTGATCACCTTCAGTTATACAAGACCGCACTCAACTCCAGCCGTTCCACCTACTACTCCAACCTTATCCACACCGACTCCAACAACCAAAAGGCTATCTTCTCCAACATCAACAAACTCCTCAAACCCAGCGACAATATTTCAACCTCTTTCACCATTGTCAAATGCAATTCATTCCTATCCCACTTTCAATCCAAAATCGACATCCTCTACAATTCACTCACCACCTCACCTGTCCCCCCTCCCTTCCTACCAGCATCCATCACTCCAACTACTTCACCTCTCTCTGAATTCACACCTATCTCCATAGCCGAACTCACCAATGTCATTTCAACAATGAATTCCTCCACCTGCACACTGGATCCCATCCCATCTTCCTTCGTCAAGCACTGCTTTCCCACCATCTCCCACCTCGTCATGAACATTGTCAACTCCTCCCTCAACTTTGCCTATGTCCCCTCCTCACTCAAACTGGCTGCCGTAACCCCCATCATCAAAAAACCCGGACTCAACCCTGACATCATGAGCAACTTTTGACCCATCTCCAACCTCCCCTTTCTGTCCAAAGTCATAGAACGTGCCGTCACAACTCAAATTAAAACCTACCTAAACAACAACCAACTTTTTGAACAATTTCAATCTGGATTCCGCACACAACACAGCACTGAAACAGCCCTCCTTAAAATCACCAATGACCTCCTCCTCGCCTCTGACTCCGGCCTACTCTCCATCCTCATCCTTCTTGACCTTACAGCTGCCTTTGACACCATCAACCATTCCATCCTACTCTCTCGCCTACAATCCCTAAACATCACCGATAAAGTCCTTACCTGGCTACACTCATATCTCACAGACAAGAAACAATTCATACACATAAACAACTGCTCTTCCTACACTGCCCCACTGTCCCAAGGTGTCCCCCAGGGTTCTGTGCTTGGTCCTCTTCTCTTCATTCTCTATCTTTTACCCCTCGGCCAAATCATATGTCATCAAGGTCTCCAGTTCCACTGCTACGCTGATGATGTCCAATTGTACATATCCACCAAATCATTTATCCCAACAACCCACTCCATCCTGTCTAACTGTCTTTCAGATGTCAAATCCTGGTTGTAAGCAAACTTTCTCACTCTTAACTGTACTAAATCATAACTGCTTATAATCGGTCCTCTGTCCCTCACCCAAACAACCACCAACTTTACCCTCACTATAGATAACTTCACCCTGTCCCCCTCCTCTCACTGTCGCAACCTCCGTGTCCTTTTTGATAATAACCTCTCTTTCGATCAACACATCACCCAAACCACCAAAACTGCTTTCTTCCACCTCAAAAACATTTCTCGTCTCCGCCCATCACTTTCTTTCAACGCTGCTCAAACCCTCATCCACGCCTTCATCACCTCCCACCTTGACTACTGCAATAGCATTCTCTATGGTACAACCACCAAACTCCTCAATAAACTACAGTACATCCAGAATGCCACCGCCCGCCTACTCACCCACACCTGCACTCGTGATCACATCACCCCCACACCCACTCCACTGACTCCCCGTTCCCCAGCGTATTCAATTTAAACTGCTCCTACTCACCTATAAAGCCCATTCACAATCAGGCCCCCTCCTATCTTTCCGACCTTCTTTACCAATACACTCCTTCCCGCAATCTCCGCTCCTCAAACACAAACCTCCTCACCATCCCCGTGACCAAGCTCAAAACCTGGGGGGACCGAGCCTTCTCTGTCGCCACCCCCACCCTCTGGAACGCTCCAACACAACACATCCGTAACTGTACTGACCTCCAATCCTTCAAATCATCCCTAAAAACTCACCTGTTTCGCTATGCTTTTAATACCTTTTAATCTCTTTTACCCATTTTTCTTTTGTTCATCTAATTGTGCTTTTGTAAATTATGTATGCTTGTTTTAAATTTTAAATTTTTAAATTTTTATCCTGTGTTTTAGGCTCTTGTAAAGTGTCTTTGAGTGTGATGAAAAGTGCTTTCAAATAAAATGTATTATTATTATTATTATAAACAGTCATAAAAGGAAGACGTGAAGTGTTGCCATCTGGCCAGAAGAAGTTTGGTTAATGAAAAACATCAGAAGGCTTCACTTAAGTATGTTCCAAACAAATCACCTGTGTGTGGTATTCAACAGAGGTCCACAGTCGTTTAAATGTATGCAGTTAAAATTAAAAAAAAGAAATATACACACAAAAATTCCGGAAAATATTTAATGGCTTTCATCCCTCCCAGGTGAGAGACCATTCCACTGTGCTCAGTGTGGAGCTTCCTTTACTCAGAAAGGAAATCTGCTTCGCCACATCAAACTCCACTCTGGGGAGAAGCCTTTCAAATGTCCCATGTGCAGCTATGCTTGCCGCCGACGTGACGCCCTGAGCGGGCACCTGCGCACCCATTCTGGTACCAGCCAGCCACATACACACTCAGTTGAGAGACTGCTGTGCACTGACACTGTATGCACCTGTGTCTTGCCTTGTGTTAAAACTGCACGCATGATTTGTGCTGCGGATGCACAGCTTTTCCAGTAAAAACCCGCTTTGCATAATTACACACATCACACATGACTGTAAGTCATTCACCTCTGAAAACTATCACTTCCACTTCATGTGCTTCACCTTCTGGTATGTTGCGCATCATCAGCTTTCAGGAAATGTTTGGTTTCTGCAAATATACTCGCCATTGTTTAGTCATCCATTTTCTATACCGTTTGTATCCTGTTCCGGTTTGGGTTTGAGTGCTGTTTATGTTGGGAGGAAAAAAAAACCCTTATCCCTGAGTTTAAATGTCCTGCCCACAGTAGAGAAGCCCTTCAAGTGCAACCTCTGCAGTCGCAGTTACAAGCAGCGCAGCTCCCTCGAAGAGCACAGAGAGAGGTGCCATGTGTACGTTCACTCTAAAGCACCTGCTGAGAAAGGTGAGAAGCTATTGTGCATTTATAGTCCATCTCAATAGATATCCTCCTCCATCCAAAGGTACTTCACGTCACTGTAGACCAGAGGTCCCCAACCCCTGGGCCGCGGACCGGTACCTGTCCATGGGTCATTCGGTACCGGGCCGCACAGAGACAGTGCACATAACATACATTACTTCCGTTTTATTCATTTCGGAATCTGAAAGATTTTTTTATTTTTGAAAATTTACCGGATCGTCTCTTACATCCGTGTACAATATGTTACTCTTGACGCAGGTGAAGGCGTGCTTCTCAGTCACGTGATCGGTTACCTCAAAAATGAAACCCAGTAGCTAGCAAAATGAGTAAAAAACAAAGGTCTTTGGAAAGTTTCTTTGGGAAGGGGGAAAGGCCCAGCCAGGAGACAAAGGAGGAGCCTAAGACTTTCAAGAAAAAAAGGGTACATTTAATAGACAGTGACAGGAGTCCTACTTAAAATACAGATTGATCACAACGGGAGATTCCCACGCACCAAGCCCAATCTGCAGACAATGCGGCGATGGTGAGTCATATTTTTCATGCACGTTGTATTTGCGGTCTATCTTATTTTGAAAGCACGAGTAAACATTACCATAGCGACCAGAGTGTGTTGCGGCCACATAGGACGTTCTTTGTGTTGTGATTCGTGTTTATTATTATGTTTCGGAAAATACCAGACTTTTTATGCCGGTCATATCATATTATTTTGTTTTTATTGATCAGGCCTTTAAAGGCCGGTCCCTGAAAATATTGTCTGACATTAAACTGGTGCATGAGACAAAAAAGGTTGGGGACCCGTGCTGTAGACAACACACTCGCAGTGCCGCCAGCTGAGTCAAACAATAACTACACCTAGCATAAAGCTCTTATTGATTATGCTGTATATCTTGTTTTTACAGGCTGGTAAATGATTTCATTTTATAGCTGATAACCCTTCATTACAGCAAAATAGGTTATGTATTCTGTGGTGTGGTGACCTGCTGCTTAAGAGACCACTTCCCCTCCCTGCAGTCGCACAGGGGAGCTAGTTATGTAGGGCAAATGTTTCATGCAGCTCCCGCAAACCAACAAAATGCCTTTGCATTCTAATAGGAGCACACAGCACCATGCAGACAGTTTTGTGCCTACTGTGGTCACCAAATGTCGTACGTTTACGCCTGATAGTGTATTAGTGGTGAGGAAGTACATCCTCATCCTGCGTTGGTAAAGCTTGCATGCACCATGAAGTAAGGTCAAAATAACTTTTGATCTTACATCAATATCTTGTACTTCCTTTGCCTCAAGCTGCTGAGGTGTGATTCGCTCGATTTTTACATCCAAGGTAGGCAGGAAAGTGGATATTTGTACACAACGTTTCATTATTTTATTTCATTTTTATTTACAACTTTATATACAACTGTATTCATTTCCTGCTTTTAGTTCTTACTCTATTCTATCACTAAGCTTCTTGCTCTGATTCTGTGAGGCAGACGCGAGTCACCCATCAAGGATTCAGATGGGCACCGAGCGTGCTCTGCTACTTGACAGGCTCGCCACAAATGTAGCCAAACGCAAGAGTTCCATGCCGCAGAAGTTTACAGGTAAGTACCCTCTTCACAACTAACAAACAATACAATTTTTGCAGTGAGATGCTTTCCACACCGACTGACTTTAAAAAAATGGATATGACACATTTCCATTTAATGTCAGTTCATAGTAGCTAATTCTGTGTTGGAAGAGCCTCTGAACAAAATAAGCATGTTATTACAGTATTTGTTTTCAACATAAACTGAGCAGCGTTAAAGTCCGCCAGATCATAATATTTTCAAGTATGTGATTTATGAATAAATTATTGGTAGGCGCACGATAACTTTGTCTCCCATCTTCATCCAGTGGTTAGCACGTGGACTTCACAGTGCAGAGGTACCGGGTTCAATGCCAGCTCCGGCTTCCCTGTGTGGAGTTTGCATGTTCTCCCCGGGCCTGCGTGGGTTTTCTCAGTGTACTCTGGTTTCCTCCCACATTCCGGAAACATGCTTGGCAGGCCAATTGAACTCTCTAAATTTTCCCTCGGTGTGAGTGTGAGTGTGGGTGTGGATCAGGGGTGCCCAAACGTTTTGGACCGAAGATCTACTTTTCGATCAACTAACCTCCCGGGATCCCGGCACGCACACACACACAAACACACACACACACACACACACACACACACGCACACACGCACGCACGCACGCACGCACGCACACACACACACACACGTATGCACGCCATGATGAGAAACAGCCTGAAACTGAGGCATGCGATGGACTTTTGCAGCCTGTTAACGATCGTAGCTCACACGTACCGTTTTAAAGTGCTTCCCTGGGCCCTCCTAAATTCCTATTCTTTGCCCGTGCCCACGGTGAATTCTACACGAAGCAAACTCCGAATGAGAATAATGACGATAAAAGATAGAGCGCAACAGCTCTGATCGCAAGCTGCAATTACAGACTACTGAGCGCTAACAACTTAAGAATAATATATCCTTTATTTGTCCCACACTTCCGGTGACATAATCACGTGCCACCGTAAATTCAAGATTTACCTGCTTTATTTTATTTTTAATTTCTTTTTTTTCTTTTTTGTGAAAATGAGACTGATAGGATGATTAGAGTGCAGCGTACATTAACACAAAAAAAAATATTACTAACATGTACAAAGACACACAAATGGTTGTTTGTTTGCTTTTTCTCCTCGACACTCCTCGGATCTACTTGGGACCAGTCTTAGCTCTACCGGTAGATCAGGATCGACGTAATGGGCACCCCTGGTGTGGATGGTTGTTTGTCTCTGTGTGCCCTGCAATTGGCTGGCAACCGATTCAGGGTGTGCCCCGCCTACTGCCCGAAGACAGCTGCGACCTCCAGCACCCCCCGCGACCCTAGTGAGGATAATCACAACTAACAAACAATACAATTTTTGTAGTGAGATGCTTTCCACACCGACTGACGTTTAAAGAATGGATATGGCACATTTCCATTTAATGTCTACCTGCCAACCGGTTTCTTTAAATTAGTTTCAACACTTAACGCTACGCTATGAGGTTCTCTTTTTAAAATCTACTGTCATGTGATATTTGTGCTTTTATGTGTGCCTTTACGCTACACTCTTGGACATGGGTAATGAGCTACATCGAGTGGTCCAATCGTTAAATCAATCAAAAGTTGGACTGGACCACATTAATGAAATTCAATTTTAATTATGTTTCATTATTTATTTTATTATTGTATGATTTCCCCTTTCAGTTCCTAACAGCCACGTGCTTTGGCCATAAAATGTCGTTTTTAGTGAGCTGTTACAGCATTTAATTTTTTATTATTTTTTTGTCTGAGCTACTTGTTTGTTTGCCTGTCTGTTGCCGGCCTCCGTGTCTTGCCAGAAGCCCCACAGAGTTGTCTCAGCTTCCCTCAATTCTCAGCACCGACTGTGTCATAGGTGGGTACCGGTAACCATCTACAGATGAGTGTAAATCAGTGCAAAGGGAAAAAGTTAATGAATGTGTTGACTTACTAGCTTGGTATATTTCGATTTCATGGACCACATGAGTTATTCATGAAAATAAAATGATCACAGTTTCAGTAAATGGCTGACCTGGAAAGCTTGCATGTTTATACTCACACAACCCTTTTGGGTTGCTTGCTCTCCTTTGTTGCACGAAACACAGGATTGCACAATCGAGTTTAAAGCTGCCTGCATGCATGGGAGTTTTGGCCACAACACCTCCAAATGTCTTCATCGGGTTGACAAATGAAGTGCGATCTTTCAATATGACAACCACAGGGGGAAAAGCAAAGTAATGACTTCAACCGCAGGGAGAGAAAAAGGCGGGAGGCAAGAAACGTGAGCAGGTGCCTCTCTGTCTGTAGCACAGCTGCAATTGAGGCCCTTGTCTGAGTTGTCTGTTTCCTATCAGCTCTATATCCTCTCTCTGCCTCCAAGCACAACTGCTTCCTCTGGATTCTTAAATATTTTGACCTGCGAACCTTGTGTGCCCTCTTTTCTGTGTGAGGTCCTCTTTTGTTGAGCTGACGCTGGGTATCTTTCCGATCTGCTCAAACCTCATGTGGACCCTTGAGGATTTCCTATTTATTTATTTATTTTTCAGCCATGTCTGCTTGCAGTTCTGCTCTCAGCATGTACTTCTTTGGTCCAAGTATGGCATGATGTGAAACAAATGCCTCCCCCTCCCTGACTTGAACATGCTTTGTTTTTGTTGTGCTGATCTAGGTGATAATGGTGTCTGTCTGGACCTGAGCTTGAACAGGAACACAGTTCACCAACAGGACCCTCCTTTAGGCTCCCCGGGGCCTGGGGTGCACTGCCAGCAGCCATTAATACGTTCAGGCCATGACAGTGACCCGGCTCACTCCCAAAGGCCATACCCTGTTCTGTTAAACCGCAATAACATCAGTCCTGTTGGCCTCACCAACGGCCACAAGACAATCATGCCCCTGCCAGGTCTACCTCACCCCCCCCAGCAACCTCCTGTCATGGATGCGTTCAACCCTGATGGCTTCCAGGGATCTCCCATCATGTATAGCTTAGGCC
Source organism: Hippocampus zosterae (assembly GCF_025434085.1). NCBI lineage: Eukaryota > Metazoa > Chordata > Actinopteri > Syngnathiformes > Syngnathidae > Hippocampus > Hippocampus zosterae. Next base: position 2,624,231 of record NC_067463.1, on the reverse strand, counting down.
ACTTGCTGGGTGGTCTGAACCATCAGAACGGGATCCCACACTCTCAGCCCGTTCCCTTGTCACCCTTGGAAGCTTTGCAGGTGGTGCGGTCTGACGGAGAAGCTGGGGGGATGCCTGGGGCCTTGTACTCCTGCAGCCACTGCAAGGTGATATTTCTTGACTACGTTATGTTTACTATCCACATGGGCTGCCACGGCTTCCGCAACCCGCTTGAGTGCAATGTGTGTGGCCATTGCAGTCGAGACCGTTACGAGTTCTCGTCACACATAGTCCGCGGGGAGCACCGATTGGAAATGAAATACCTACCATCCCATTCGGGGCCCACATTACACACATAATTGGGTGACAAATGACGATGCAGATTTACTTTTCAATGTAGCTAGTGGAACTCTATGTTCATTTCTAGTTCCAACAGTTCACAACTATGTGGTGTGTTTTGAGTGTATATCATAAAGTAGGAGGTAGATTTCAGAAATGTATTAGTGTTAGGTTGGTGTTATACATTGTGCTGTATACCAGGCTATTGCTACTGTTCATTTTGAACATTCAAATGTTATCCAAAACAGCTAAATATATTCTGCTGATGTTTTTTTCTTTGCTAAGAGATTAGAATAAAAATCATTTTTGTCACATGAATGCCTCCTCCTTGTTGTATTCATCAGCCAACATTTGCCATGTACAAACTAAAGGAAAAAATATTGAAGGGCATGTCTCATTTTTGTATGCTGTGGTTAGAGAGACAAGCAGTTCACCTCAGATGATGTGTTTTGTTCACTCCTGAAACACATTCGCTGTGTAATATCAGTAGATTTCATTAACTTTGACATTAGTGAATGTGATTTTACTTATGAGTTTACTCTTTTTTCAGAATTTGTGTTTTCTTATGTTTAATGGAAGTAGTCCTACTTTCACGGCATCACTTTGAGGCATGTTGAGAGATGATTACTGGTATGTTGGTGATTTTGATGTTGCTAAATGTTATGTAAGTACTGACAGTTTCACCTCAATGCCTTAAAGAAGAGGGTGTTGGCTTCATCCAGCTGCCACCGCACTATCTATCCATCAGTGGCAGTTCCCTTTTCTCACTTTTGGTTTGAAGAGAAGTAACACTTGTGAGGGAAACCACAGTTTCATGTCCAAATGTGAGATTAGATATTATCTCATAAATTTTAACTCAATGCTTATCTTTTTCCGGTCATAACGGGTTGGTGACACAAGTTTTTACTTGAAAAATAAAGTAAATGATGAAATTAAAATGCATTTTATATATATGGAGAGAGAGGGGGGGGGGGGGGGAGATTATTTATAAGTTATGAACCGTCACCTGAACGTGATGGAGGGGGTTTGTGTGTCCCAATGATCCTAGGAGCTAAGTTATCTGTGTCACGTTTGCAAGGTGGTGGTGGACCCCAAAAAGCAGGCAGCAGGGAGGAGCAGGGTGAACTTGACAATTTGTATTTATAAAACACAGAACACTAAATCCTAAACAAACAAAGTCCAAAGTATCAGACAAAAACCATAAGTGAAGCTCAAAACTGGTGATGGGACGAGCGACACTTGTGCGTCAGCACAGTGCCGAGAGCTCAAGAGTGAAACCCCGTATTGGTGCATGTATTGCTTTAAGAAAGAATCACGTGACCAATACAGGAACTAAATCGTTTCAATGTGCTGCGCCAAAGTGTGTTTACAAGGACACAAACTGTATCAACATGTCGTGGGTTTGTTGGCTGGGATTTTACGAAATTATGGATCGTTCTCAGAAGTTTTCCCCAGTGTGGAATAATTTTGATCTTGGTAAATATATTTCCCCTTTGAGCATTGTTTACTGTTATATACTTTCTTTTTTTTACGGTGGCGCATTGCACCCACTTTATCAGTTTATCAAGTGAATGACCTGTTATACATATGATAGTCAGTTAAAGAGCCTTGCACTTGCTTTATTCATCTTATCTTATAATTGCGAGATCCTCCATAATTGAAGTCCAACGCTGCCAGTCTGAAGCAAACACACCCAGAAACCAAGACCCTTTACAATATTGTAAATGGAACCAGCAAACATATCCAGATCAACTTTCATTTAAAACTCTCTGCTCACTATCGTAATTTGAAATATGAGAAAGAGTATTTTCTGAGGCTGGAGAGCTGGTGTAAGAGGAGAAATCGCCTAGGAGCAAAGACACTCCAAAAACTTTTGTTACTCAATAAAAATTCATGAACTAGTCTTTTATTTCACACGATTCAACAAAAATGTTCGACACAAGTTAAAAATCTGAATTGCAACTCAAATTTGCTATATTTTACATACAAACTCAGTTTAGCATTTACACGAACAAGGAATTTCTTTACCTGCAATGATTTTATAACTACTGCAGGGGTCACTATTGGGTCACCAACACAGTGTCAATACAGTGCTGACGCAGTTTGTGAAGTGGGTCAATACACTCTTTCAGGTATCATCGTCCCATCACTACTCAAAACTATCAATAACAGAAACATGACCAAAAACGTGACCTAAACATGACAAACAAACATGACAGCAGCAAAGAGCAACAATGACCCAACCATGAGTAGTCGGCTGGGAGTCCTTTTAAAGCCACTAATTACCTAACGACCAACAGGTGTGCAGCTGCATGGAAAAGCCCCACAGCTCCAGCTGTTGGTCACAAACCGAAACATGACACTCTGGGGCTTTTATGCCCCTGGCAAGGTCGGCCCTGCGAACAGGTCCAAAGTGAGGGACATGACAAAGCATGGCTCAAATACCTCTAATGATGAGTAAAATTATTGATCCATATTTTCCCTTCCCTGGCCACGGGTCACCGAGGTCCCCTTGTGGAGCCAGGTCTGGAGGTGTGCCTCATTGCCAAGCGTCTGGTGGCCAGACCTGCACCCATGGGGAACAGCCTGAAAAGCCAACAAAGGGCCCTCCTCCCATGGGCTCAACACCTGTGGGAGCCCAAAGGGGCCAGGTGTCCTGTGAGTGGCGCAACGGCAAATGGCAGGGACCTTGGTGGGCCGATTCCCCGGCGACAGAAGCTACCTCGAGGGACATGGAATGTCACCTCTCTGGCACGGGAGGAGCACGAGCTCTGTAAGAGGTAGAGAGGTTCCGACGAGATACAGTATATTCTGGCTCACCTCCATGCACAATTTTGGCTCTGGTACCAGTCCTCTCAAGAGGGGTTAGATACTGTTATGGCGTTATTAAAACGTGGATTAGACAAATCAATACCTACTGAAGGCCCAGGTCCAAAACTCACCCACCACTGGCCTGGATGGACGGATGGATATTCCAGTCATATATTTCCCATTTTTTACAGAATGCTTTGAATTGGAAATTTCTCCATTGTGAGACTAATAAAGGCTTTCTTTCTTTTCTTATCTTAAAGTACAGACCCCAGTTAAGACAAAAAATAATTTGGATTAGCACTCACTTTTGAACAATAATCACATAATTGCTAGGTATTCACCATCTACATTTTTATGTCTGAATTAATTTTTATGATCAACATTAGTAATCACTGAAAATCAAAGATGACGGCGATGAGAGTCCCTATCTGGAAATGACTACAAAACGAAACTAATTTGGGATGGGATGGGAACCTTTTTCATCGACATCAACATGATTATTAGCTGGTTGTTCTTTGGAGATCCTGCGGATGGCGCCCTTGAAGCGTGATTCAGAAAGTACCCCATCCAGGGGTTTTAATGCCGCCGTCCACGTTTCGATGTTGTGATCAAAAATTAGCTTGTACAGTTAAAAGCGTCAGACAGTGATAATAAATTGTAGTAAAACTGCGGTTGTTGAGGGGGAAATGCGAAACATAGACGTGAGGGTAAAAATAATAACAACGTGCTACTGCTACTGCTACCTTTGACATTTCTCCCGACCCGGAGGATTCGATGTGAGCATGCGCACTGCATCGCCTCTATGGGGACTGGGAGGACATCACGGAAAAAACGTAGCAGCGGCACCACCACAAACCTTACGCCGAGATTGCGCCAGTACCGAGCACGACTAAGCGGCCCACGACCATGCCCAATGCGGCGCTAGAGAGCGGAACGACCCCTTAACAGGCCTAAAGCGAGGTCTGCGCCGCCGCCGGGAGGGGGAAATACATTTCTTCATATGGAAGCAGCATGCGGGAAATGGTTGGTGGTTGCTGCGTGTGTTCCGACGAGCGAGGCTGGGCTGAGAATCCGCTCGTTTACTGTGATGGACATGGCTGCAACGTCGCCGTACATCAAGGTAACGTTAGCCGCTGTTAGCGTGGAAGTAGCGGACAGCTGTGACGGCCGAGCCGGCGACAGGAGGCGGGCCGTTGATCGGTCGCTGGCTGGAGCCTACGTGCGTACTTGTGTGTGCGTGTTTGCGTGGGTGTGCGCGCGCGCGCGTGTGTTTGCGCGTGTTTGTCTGTGGGGCGGGGTGGGGGTGAGGGGGGGTGCTATTTGTTGTCTCCTTGCAGCACACAGGGCCAATCAAAGTGACAGTGAGCCTGCATGCAGCCTTGATGGCATACTGTGAGTGTGTGCGGGCGTGTGCATGACCCTTTCCGGCCCTGTCGTGCACGACAAATGAGACTGGGGAAGCAAATAGCAGGCCACTCTCCCGTGGCCTTGTGTCCACATTTCACTTCTTGGGCATTATGAAAACCTTTCTTCGAGGTAAAGATGATGTGCTGTTCAAGTGTAGTAAAGTGCTGCAAAAGCCAGGCTCAAGACTTCCTTTTTTGCCATACTTAGCCATATACAATTGAGAAATGTGTGCCTCACAGTTCAACGGTTTAGTTTTGAAATTATGGCTCTGGCTTTTCTGTGTGCATGTTGTCCTCATGGCTGCATGGTTTTCTGCAGATACTTTGGCTTGTTCCCACATCCCAGAAACATGGCTAATTGAAGACCAAATTGTAAAAGCTTGTGTTTGCCCATTATGTAGCCTTTGACTGCCTGATGATCAGTCCAGAGTTTTGCGCAAAGTCAGCTAAAAGACCCTAATTTAAAAAGAGATGGATGGATATTTAAATTCATAATGCATGTTACCATTTTTTACACTTCTGACAACTTGCTATTTAACTGGTTGAGGCAGATGATCACCCCATGTTTCAATCGAGGATGATCATGTTAAGTCATGTGGTTCTTTGGACAATTTGCCTGTACTTGTGAGGTTCTGTTGGCTCTCTTTAATGTCCGCTGACTGGTTTTACATCAGCTTATACAAGGAGTATCTTGAGATTACATTTATTGTGAATTGTTTGAATATTAATGAAATTAAATTCAATTACATTTGTGTCTCAGCATGCTATGGCATCGTCCAGGTACCCACTGGCCCGTGGTTCTGTCGTAAGTGTGAATCACAGGAGAGAGCAGCGAGAGTGGTGAGTCTATCAACGCACAACATGAGAAGTGTTTCACTTTTCATGCGGAGATCAAAATAACTAAACTAAACTGAGCTCCTTTGTGTCCTTCCATAGAGGTGTGAGTTATGCCCACATAAAGATGGCGCTCTCAAGAGGACAGACAGCGGAGGTAGATATGGGACTTGGTTAGAACTCCCCTCGTGTTGGTGTCGGTCCCTTTTTTGGCCCTATTAAATGCAAATTTTGATAAGAAAACAAACTTTTCATGCTCGCAATCTTCTGTCGTCACCATCAGGTTGGGCTCATGTTGTTTGTGCTCTCTACATACCTGAAGTGCAGTTCGCCAACGTCCTCACCATGGAACCCATCATGCTGCAGTTTGTTCCACATGAGCGATACATGAAGGTATTGAAACGTGTTAAGTCCTTAAAAAGAGGGTCCCAATTTTTAGTGCAGCATTCACAGCCTTTTGTTAGATATCTGCAATTTTTAGCCTGTTTGCAAGAATGCTGAACAAAATGTCTTGGTGAACAACCCAACTTCTCCACAAATGCTTGGGAGACAAGTGGATTTAATAAAGTATAGCTTGGTTCGCAATAGTGTGGTCGTCTCTCACCATGAAGGTTGCAAGTTTGATCCTAAACTCCCCGTAAAAAACACATTGCTCTTCCTAAATCCAAGATTGAGCTTCGTGACGGATCCCCCTCTCCAGAACCCCTCAAAGGGAGACTGAGGAGTGTGACCCTCCTGTAGCTGAAGCACCCCTAGGATAAGTGTAACCCTACAAATTAAGTAATTAACTCATTCGCTGCTAGCCCAGATAAAGTGGGTCTTTGATATACATAGCTAGCGATGGCAAAGAATGAGTTACCACCCCAGTTTGCCCGTCCTGGTCCCATACTCAACTGTATTTATAGAGCACTTTCGTGCGTTCAAACATGGCCACCAAACACTCACTGTCAGACCACACCGCGAGGCCTGACCCCATAGGTGTTGACTCATGTCTGGGTGTGGCTCAGAATGCAGGTTTGTTAACCAAAGGGCCTGTCCCATCCAGATTAGGGACAGACCGATTAATCGGGCACCTGCTGAAAAATACTCTTTCACATGGTTCAGATGACAATAGTGAGCAGAGAATTTGAAATGAAAGTTGATGCAGATGCGGATATGTTTTCTGGTTCAATTTCCAAGATTGTAAAGGGTCTTGGTGTGTTTGCTTCTGACAAGCAGCGTTGGACTTCAATGATAGAGGATCTCACAATTATAAGATAAAATGAACAAAGCCACTGTAAGGCTCTTTCACTGACTATCATATGTATAATAGGTCATTCACTTGATAAACTGATAAAGTGGGTGCAATGCGCCACCGTAAAAAAAACAAATGTATATAACAGTAAACAATGCTCAAAGGAGAAAAAGATTTACCAAGATCAAAATTATTCCACACTGGGGAAAACGTCTTAGAACGATAAATAATTTTGCAAAACTCCAGCCAACAAACCCTCGACATGTTGAGACAGTTTGTGTCCTTATAAACACACTTTGGCGCGGCACATTCAAACGATTCAGTTCCTGTATTGGTCACGTGATTCTTTCTTAAAACAGTACACACACCGATACGGGGTTTCACTCTTGAGCTCTCGGCACTGTGCTCACGCACCAGTTTCGCTCGTCCCATCACTACTTGCAACATCCCGGACGAGAGAGCGCATGGATTGTTGTCGGGTCTGCCAGGCGCCGTAGGCGGCGGTGGAAATGTAAACAAAAGCGGGTCTGTCAAGCTAATGGCTAATATGGCTAACCACTCAGACCTCTGCTGCCGAGCCTCTCTACCTCAGACGCCAGACACAGAACACACAAAACTGGTGATCTCAAACGATAGCTTGCAGGAAATCACTATGTTCGGAACTGTTGCATTTTATGAATCATGGAAACCCAGCTACGCTCTTAGAGTTCCCACGCTTAAGCGTGACTACATGAAACAAAGTGCAGCACAAAGTGAAGTTTCATGGGCAGCATATGATGTCCGGAAATGCGCAGATGATAGTCGGGGTAGGTTCTTCAGAAAATGGATGGTTGGATATCAAACGCTCTGGCACGGCACTGTGTAGTTACTGTCATAATAGTAATTAAAACATGTTTGGAATACAAGCTGCCACGGCGTGTTGAAATGTAGCTATGGTGAGTGCTAATTTGAATCATTAGTTTTTATTTTGGTCCTTTAAAATGTCTTCACAAGAAAAAGACTATGAGCACTGACGTGTTTAGAGTCTTGCTCGTTAGTTTAAAAATAGATGTGTGCATTGTTGAAATGTCACAACTAAGTAAATCATTTTGATTGATTTATTTTTGAAGCATTAATATATTATACATGTACAGTAAAACACTCCTGCGTGCAGTCCTGCCATAATGCTAACGTTTTAACGTTAGCATTATGGCATTTTAACCTAACGTTTTAAAATTAGGAATGTTAAATTTAATTGTTTTGGAAGTTCATTTCTATAGGTTGACAGCTCTGTGAATGTGATGCGGTTCAAAATTTTGGTTCAATTAACTTTAGTGTAGGTGGAACCAAGCCAAAAAGTTGGGCGCACCAGTGCAAAGGGTTAGTCACGAGCCCTGTATCCTTAAATAGAATTGATAAGGTCATCCTATGGACCTGTCATTCAAAACAAAGCAAATCTTATTTTTGACAAGCAATGCTTAATTAAGTGAGCAACGCAAGTTGTGCAAAGAATTCACCTGGATGCCACTGTTTTATACACAACCTAATGTTCCAGTTTGTTAAAATGTGTTAAATATGACATACATTCAACTACTGGTAACACTAACACACATATGACAAGTATTCATGTCCTTGTAAATTTATTAAACATCTGTACACACACAAACACACACAGTTAACTCTCGTGCAGCCCGGTCCTTCTTCCCCACGAATAGTGAAAATCTGTTGATAATTGACGCTCTGAAATGCATTGGGGCTGGGTGGACCTATTATATGTATTATATAGATTTTTACCTCTCCGTGAGCCGTCACCTTACCGTGGTAGAGGGGTTTGTGTGTCCCAATGATCCTAGGAGCTAAGTTGTCTGGGGCTTTATGCCCCTGGCAGGGTCACCCATGGCAAACAGGTCCTAGGTGAGGGACCAGACAAAGCACGGCTCACAAAGCCCCTTAATGACAAATAAAATCGATGGTATCCAGTTTCCCTTGCCCGGACGCGGGTCACCGGGGCCCCCCTCTGGAGCCAGGCCTGGAGGTGGGGCTCGTTGGCGAGCGCCTGGTGGCCGGGCCTACACCCATGGGGCCCGGCCGGGCTCAGCCCGAAGAGGCAACGTGGGTCCCCCTTCTCATGGTCTCACCACCCGTGGGAGGGGTCAAAGGGGTCGGGTGCAATGCGAGCTGGGCGGCAGCCAAAGGCGGGGACCCTGGCGGTCCGATCCTCGGCTGCAGAAGCTAGCTCTTGGGACATGGAATGTCACCTCTCTGGCAGGGAAGGAGCCCGAACTGGTGTGTGAGGCAGAGAAGTTCCGATTGGATATAGTCGGACTTGCCTCCACACACAGCCTAGGTTCTGGTACCAGTCCTCTCGAGAGGGGTTGGACTCTCTTTCACTCTGGAGTTGCTCACGGTGAGAGGCGCAGGGCAGGTGTGGGCATACTTATTGCCCCCCGGCTCAGTGCCTGTACATTGGGGTTCACACCGGTGGACGAGAGGGTTGCATCCCTCCGCCTGCGGGTGGGGGGACGGGTCCTGACTGTTGTTTGTGCATATGCACCAAACAGCAGCTCAGCATACCCACCCTTTTTGGAGTCCTTGGAGGGTGTGCTGGAGAGTACTCCTGCTGGGGACTCCCTTGTTCTACTGGGGGACTTCAATGCTCACGTGGGCAATGACAGTGAGACCTGGAGGGGCGTGATTGGGAGGAACGGCCCCCCCGATCAGAACTCGAGTGGTGTTTTGTTATTGGACTTCTGTGCTCGTCACGGACTGTCCATAACGAACACCTTGTTCAAACATAAGGGTGTCCACGTGTGCACTTGGCACCAGGACACCCTAGGCCGTAGTTCGATGATCGACCTTGTGGTCGTGTCATCGGATTTGCGGCCGCATATTCTGGACACTCGGGTGAAGAGAGGGGCGGAGCTGTCAACTGATCACCACCTGTTGGTGAGTAGGCTCCGATGGTGGGGGAAGATGCCGGTCCGTCCTGGCAGACCCAAACGTATTGTGAGGGTTTGTTGGGAGCGTCTGGCGGAATCCCCTGTCAGAAGGAGTTTCAACTCCCACCTCCGACAGAGCTTTTCCCATGTTCCGGGGGAGACGGGGGACATTGAGTCCGAGTGGACCATGTTCCGTGCCTCTATTGTTGAGGCGGCCAATCTGAGTTGTGGCCGTAAGGTGGTTGGTGCCTGTCGTGGCGGCAACCCTCGTACTCGCTGGTGGACACCAGCAGTAAGGGATGCCGTCAAGCTGAAGAAGGAGTCCTATCGAGCCTTTATGGCCTGTGGGACCCCAGAGGCAGCTGACGGGTACCGACTGGCCAAGCGGAACGCAGCTTCGGTGGTTGCCGAGGCAAAAACCCGAGCATGGGAAGAGTTCGGTGAGGCCATGGAAGCCGACTTCCGGACGGCTTCGAGGAAATTCTGGTCCACCATCCGACGTCTCAGGAGGGGGAAGCAGTGCACCAGGAACACTGTGTACAGTGGGGATGGGGCGCTGCTGGAACAGTGGACCAGCTCTACACCCTTAGCAGGGTTCTCGAGGGTATGTGGGAATTCGCCCAACCAGTCTACATGTGTTTTGTGGACTTGGAGAAGGCGTTTGACCGTGTCCCTCGGGGAGTTCTGTGGGGGGTGCTTCGTGGGTATGGAGTACCGAACCCATACCCACATTGGAGATAATATTTGCTGCATAGCTGGTATGGACAAAATAATATACCACATGGTAAAGGCCACAATCCCAAAATTAGATTGCTGTAATGTACAGAAAGAAGGAAGCTGTATTCACTATCACAGTTGAATGTGGGCAGATTCATTTCACCTAAACAGAGTAGGTTCTTGATTTAACTGATTTTGGATTTACCCGTATGAAATTTTCAGAATTTTGCGTGAATGGGATGTCCGAGCGCTATCTTAATTTCTAAAGTCAAGAATAAAATATTTGACTTCATTATTTGCAGATACGCAGGTCCTCCCACATTCCCCCCCAAAAAACCTGACAAAAATGAACCATCTGCAAGGCTGAATTATTACGATCACCACAAGTGCCGGCACTGGAGGACAATAGGTTGCTTGTGGCTAAATGTTCGTTTTGTAAATATTTGGGAGTTGATTTGCATAATATTTTTTCCACAACACACTTTGTCTCCTGCTGACCTTTTGCAACAAAACATTGAAGATGTATGTGATTATGATCAAATTGTCTTTACAATTTCAAGCGCTTGGCCCAGTTTGCAGGAGGAAAAAGGATCTGCATCATGATTATGCACACCTTGATATACATCTACATTTTTTTTAAAGGCCCCAGGGGAACTCCTGCTATCATAATCTTTAAAGTCTTCTTTTAGATTATTCTGACAATTAGTTATACTGCTGTGGTTTCTGTCTTTTGACACATTGAACTATTTCGGTGGTGGGTTTTTTGATCGCTGGTAAAGGAATTAAAAGCATAGTGCCCATCTCCATCCAAACTAGCTCATTCAAACATTGCACTCTTCAGAGAAATCAAAACAGATGCTGACACTGGCTCTGCTTTTGCATGTAAATCTGCACGAAGGAGTGTTGGAGGACCGGTTTCATATTACCGTGTCAGCTATAATAAATGGGTTTCTCCTGTCTGCGCCATTCAGCCATAGATTTGCATTCTGCATTCCTCAACAGCATTAGGATGGATGGTGAAAACTTGAGGAGCCACTCTTCCTTTTACATGGCTGCTGTGGCAAAGTCTCCAGCCTTCTTCCGTTTCAAAGTCGCTGTCCTTTGAGGGTAACTTAACCCTCTCCGCCCTCCCCCTTTACACAGCCTGTTCAAGGCGGGAATACTGAACCATTTTTTAAGCCTCCCCACTTTTGTACTAAACACAGGGACCAAATGAGGGGGGCCGAATGTTAAACCGACACTGGAAGTATTCAACCGCACTGAATCAACCGCGTAATGATGTGGTCATTTTTATGACAGTCTCACTGAATCTCTAATGCGTAAAAAGTGGGGTTGTGCTGGGTCGAGCAAGACTGAGAGACTGGGGGACAAAAGCTGCAACAGAGGCAGAGGCTAAAAGGTAAAGGGCCTGCCATTCCTTTGTTCTGCACCTGTTTCTCGGCCTCATTCACCCGACCAGTGTGCCCCACTCACTGCGGGCAAAACAGAGTGGGAAGTCCACACAGTAAACCCAGAAAGAACACATATCCTAAAGATACTTAGCATCACATTTCAGATTTCCATCACTCCTACCTCATATCTTAGCATTATTAGTCGTTGGGTACAGTACCAACAAAAAGGTTTTCACTAAAGGGGATTCACAATCAAATAGAAAAATAAATGTTTTATGTGTGAATGCCATGTGGATTTTTCACAGTTTCAAAGGCAATCATTTGATGGTTCACAGTCGCGCACAACAAACTGGGAAAGCTTTGCAAAGCCACATGTGCTCTATTGACAAGCATTTGGAGCTGGAAGAGGCCTTTCAGCTTCTGTTTGACCTCACCCTATTAGCACTGGTGCGATACATGCAAATATTCTGCACATAAAAAGTGTTCCTTCACTGTCGAATGCTTGAATGGATTGTAAAAGGTCTCATTGGTCGGCTCTCCGTATCATCCTTTGCCCAGACATGTTACATCTGTGAGGACCATGGCAGAGAGAGCAAGGCAGCATGCGGCGCGTGCATGGCCTGCAACAGACAGGGTTGCAGACAAGCTTTCCATGTCACCTGGTAGGTGGTCATGAGCATGCGTGTATGTGTGGCTCCAAAAATGTTTCATATTCATTTTCACGTTAATGCACACAGACACCTCATACGATGCCGCGTCACAACCAGTTTCTTCAAAACACTGTTACGCTTATGTTGCAGCAACTGGTTCGCAATAATGCTCCAATGATAAATGCTTTAGCTCACCTGTGTCAAACCTAAGGCCCGGGAGCCAGATCCGGCCCGTGACATCATTTAGTGTGGCCCACAAAGACAAATCATGTGTGTCAACAACAGTTGTTTCAGCTGCTTTAACTCGTTGGTCACAAAATCTAGCCAATGTTTTCCTGGAAAAGAAGGGTTGATTCAACACTCTTCTGATCAGAAGAATATCCCTGATACCCATTTTTCAAGCGATTTCACCGATTTTTTTTTAATTAATTTTTTATTTTTTGCAGCAGCAGCAATGAAGGGTGGATGTCTTTTTTTTAACTCATGTTATCATTCTTCCATTATGTCACAACTTCCCTGAAACGCTACAAAGCATCAGTATATTAACGACAACTTGTAAGATCCAGAATTACTATTAAGTCCGTCTATGTAGGTTCATCTCTTGTCAATGTATGTTCTGGGACAATGCGTGTATGTTCTGGTGTGGACTTAAACATAGCTGCCTGTCTCTTCACATTTGTGGCCTACTGGATAATGCCGTTAGCGCTCAGATGGCAGGCCTGCTGTGTGAGGAGGAGGGCCCTGAAGCTGACAATGTCAAATATTGTGGCTACTGCAAGCATCACTACAATAAAATGGTATGAGGTCTGGCCTTTATAACTACCTCCTTACTTTGTACACCAGTGCTATATAGCGTGTAATTCAAATACAAAAACTGTACAAGTATTGCAGTAGATAGTTTTGGTGAAATATATGAAAAGCAAATGTGACACGAATGGGTCGTGTCCAATGTCTTAAATTCCATAATGTTTACTTATTTACAGCAGAAGAAACGACGTTACAGTGAAAACGCAAACAGTGCCTTCAGTCATTCCCGGGGGCGCTCTTCCTCTCCGTCACAGGACAAACACCACCACCACCGACAGAGGAAGGTAAACACGTGACTAATGTATTAATTTGATATCCAAATTAAATTGGCCAGCTTTTGTTTACTATTGTTTCCTAACTGAGAAGTAGGGCTGCCAAGATGAGTCCACTGGCCCCCGATCGACGACATCAACCACCATATCCTTCGGCGGCTAATTTAATGGTCATTTATTTCTTTTGAGTCATCCGCAGTGTCAACAAAAGCACTGTGACTAGTGTCGTGGGTAACTGACTCCAAAAGATAGGGCATATATCTCCCAAAATATTTAATGCCTTTCATGGCCGCACGGCGGTAATAAACGAGCATCTAAAGGCCGCATGTGTCTGATGCCCGATTTCATTTCTGCCATGGGGACAGTCATGTCTGGAAGTTAGCATTAGCACACACAGGTGTGTTTGATGTAACATAAGTAATTAAAATAACAGATTTTTAAAACACACAAAGATAAAACACATATAACCTAATTCATTCCAATGCTGTATACTACGTGAGATTGGAAAAAAATTGTCCTAATCTTTAATGGATTATTTTTATTTTCGCTTCGGGCGTATACCTCATTTTGCCTTTGTGGATAAACATGATGCGTTTAAATTACACATGCTAACATTTAAAAATAACACTCGGAAACAATTAGAAATCAAATTCTGCTGAGTTAGATTTTTGTGCTGATTAAAACTGAAACTGGCGTGCTGATTCCAAAAATTGCAGTCAGTTGTTGTTATTGTTTTTTAATAGGACCTCAAGTGTTTTTTCCCCACAGCTTACCCTCTAGTAAAGCAAAATTACACTGATTGGCTGGAGTAAGACTCTATTAAGAAGAAGTGATTACCGTTGGACTCACTCACAGCTACGTGGCAACTTGTTTGTGCAGTCACAATTGAAAAAGTGCAGTGAGAGGTGTGTGCAGCTCCCAATAGGTCAGTACTATCAATATCTGCAAACAGAAAGTTAGCAAAGTAGGTATTAAGAGGATCTGTGCTGGCTTTTGTCTTTATCATGTAACCGTGGGCAACAGTCGTAATTTCTGCTTTGTGTTATTCTGAGGGGTTGACTTGTCAAAGCTTGTAAGTATTCAATCTATCCATTTTCCGAACCGCTTGATCCTCACTAGCGTCGCGGGGGGTGCTGGAGCCTATCCCAGCCGTCTTCGGGCAGTAGGCGGGGGACACCCTGAATCAGTTGCCAGCCAATCGCAGGGCACACAGAGACGAACAACCACCCACGCTCACACTCATACCTAGGGACAATTTAGAGCGTCCAATCAGCCTGCCATGCATGTTTTTTGGAATGTGGGAGGAAACCGGAGCACCCGGAGAAAAGTCTTATTCTCTTAAACTCTTATTCGGAACTGTGCATCCCGCGGGAAAATTATGCGTCTAGCACGCGGGACGCACAGGTAACAAGAAGTGCCTTTTCCTTTTTCCTCATCTGATTTCACTGTGTTCTCCATTTAAAAAAATGCTTGAATCTTGAGAACAGTAAAATACTGTAGCTTTACAAGCATTTTTTTGTATTCATAGATAGTATCCTCTTTCATCTCAAACTGCTTCAAACAACAAAGCGTGTGATGGAAAAGTGGTTAGAACTGCATGACTGTCCGTGTTTTATGTTATGTGTTGTTTATTATTTTACCTTATGTTAACTGTTTTGTTAAGCGCTTTGTTACAGCTGCCGCTGTTGTGAAAGCGCTATATAAATCAGCATGTATTGTATTGTATAGTATCTAAATATTCGGAGTGCAGCTATGCATACTCTATAGATTATTACTACTGTATTTTCTACACACTGTAAGGCGCTTTGGACAATCAGGCGCACCTTCAGTGAATGGCCTATTTTACTGTTTTTCATATACTGTATAGGGTGCACCACATTACAAGACGCATAGAATAGAAATTACAATAGTGACTATGGTTGCGCTATGTATCCACTAGATGGAGCTACGCTAAAGGAATACAATATAATACGGCTTTATTTATATTGCGCTTTCACAACCACTGCAGCTGTAACAAAACACTTTACAGAACATTTAAAATACTATGTAGAAGAAATCAGAAAATTGATCTATATGTAAGGTGCATCGGATTATAAGGCGCACTGTCGTCTTTTGAGAAAATGTAATGCTTCTAGGTGCGCCTTAGGGTGCGGAAAATACGGTCCTACTAAACAGTTGCAGCTGGAAATATTAAAGCCCCGTACCAGAATTGATATAAGCATGTCAGGAATGCTGGTATAAGCTGTAAAGATGAATCCAAGTTGAAGGTGCTGTATCTTAAAACTACTCCTTTCTGAGAAGTCTTGTCCGATTCCTGTTTTATGTTTTTTCAGAGTCACAAGGACAAGATTCGTCAGAAAGAGCGCCACAAGAAGGCCTCTGACAGCCTGGTCCCTTCAGTGATGTCCAACAGTGTAGACATGGTATGAAGAGCAGAGCGAAAGAAGAGTTGTTGGATACAGTTCAACATGGGTAGACCGATTATCGGCCCGGCTGATTATCAGAATGCCTTTTAAAAAAAAAATCTGATGGACGAGAAGACCTCAGTTTAAAACCGATGACTTATTGACGTTTCCAGTTAACTGCACAAGAAGTGCTGCTGACCCCTGAGATCTCTCAACAACTTTTTAAGACATACTGAGGACCCTGGGAGCTCCCGAGACTGTTAGAATTGTCAACCAAAAATGTGTGTTGTCTAAGATAATATGCTGAAAAAGATTTCAACAAAATTATTTATTTATTTGCAGCATTGTTTTCTTTTTTTCTGAAAATAAATATCGGCTCCAAATATCTGTAATCTGCCTCCTTGACTAATATTAATCAGTATTGGTCCCAAAAAAACATATTGGTCTGTCTCCAGAGTAAACTTTACATTTCAAATAATTTGTCTGTGTGTGTTGGGACAGCTCCCCTCCAGTCACCACAGTTCCAAAGACAATGAGGGGAAATCCAAGAAGCTGATTTCGCACAGCCATGGTCACCACAGTAAGAAAAGGGGAAGCACCGGCAAGAGTGGTTCCTCTAGTTCCTGTTCGTCAAGTCCGTTCAATCCAGGTATTACACCGACACATTAGCAGGCGCAAGAAAAAAAAACTTCTGGCGTCCGGAAGCTTGAAGAGGAGGATTTTGTTTGATGGGCTTTGTCTTGTTCATGAAGGTGCAATCCTGTCTTCAACTCAAGATTCCCATCAGTTCTCCTCATCATCCCGTCTGGAGCGCGACCACGAGCGTGGAGGCGGTGAACACGGCGGCGAGGATCGCAAAGAGCGTCACAGGAGGCCAGCCGTCCAGGGAGCCCAAGAGGACGGCGATAAGCCAGAACACAAAGATGAGGATGAGGAGGAAGACGAGGATCGCATTTATCATGAGCCGCCGGCGTTGACCCCTGCTGAAGGCCCTCTCGCAGGGTCGCAGGGTCACGATCGGTCAGATGGGAACTCGAGCCCTTTTGAGAACAAGGTCACAATTTCAACTTTTGGATCCATCATGCGCATTACCTCCACGTCAGTGCTGGGTAGTAGCAGTAAGATCCGCAAGATGTCCTCTTCAGGAGACTACAAACCTTCCAAGTCTCTGTGCAAGTTGTCTCAACTGAGCACACCACCGATCCCAGAAGAAGGAGAGCTGGAGGGCAAAATTACCCCGCCGTCTCTGTCCCAAGAGAGAAGGCACCGTGACAACAAAAAGAGCCGCCATGGTCCAGGCCGACCCCGTGGAAGCAAGAACCGAGAGAGGAAAGAGGACACGCATCATCATTATCATCATCACCACAACCACAACAGTGCACCTCCTCCTCCACTACCACCAGTCTTCACCTCCTCACTCTACCCGAGCCCAATGTCAGTTTCACACCTCGCCTTCCCCTCCTCACTGCCCACCACCACCACTTCCTCTTCTTCATTCTCATGCTCCTCAGCTAGCAGTTTTTCCACAAGCCGTGGCAACTCGATGCTTGGCTCGGGTGAGTGGGTGTGTGTGGTAGCTCTCAAGTTTCCGGTGTGTAGCGAAAAGTGCATGCACTTCAGCATATTTGTTTGCAACTTGACAGAAAATGCATGGCGAAAGCCGCAATAGCAATTTATCTCAAGAATAACAAAAACAAAAAACTATTCGGTCTGATCAGTGTTTGTTTGGTCTTTCAATGGTTTGTATTTGTTGTGTCTACATCAGGGATCCCCAACTAGTCGATTGCGATCGACTGGTAGCCCGCGGACTGGACCCAAGTCAATTTTGAGGGGTACAGGGGGTAATGGGAGGGGGCGAAAAAGATTTATATGTCTGTATATGTGTTATTCCTATTATATATTTTTGTGATAGTGTATACTGCACCCTAAGCATCCTTATCAGTTTCATTTTCACAAAAAAAGTATTCCAAAAATAAAAAACAGGTCACCTTGAACCTACGCTGGCACATGGCCTCTATAACCGGAAGTTTTAGCGGTCAGCAGTCTGCAATTACAGCTTGCGATCACATCTTTTGCGATATATCTTTTTTTATTATTGTCATTGTTGTTATTATTCTCATTCAGTTTGTTTCATCTGCAATTCAATGAGGGCACTGGCAAAGAATGGGAATCTGGAGTGCCAATAGAAGCATTTTAAAACGGTACACATGAGCTACGATCGTGATATTCACGCATTTAACACGCTGCAAAATGTGTCCCCTGCCTCTGCGTCCGGTCTCCACTAAGCTAGGCAGTGATTTCCTTTTCACAAACTCTTGTATCTACTTTTTCAGTTTCGTTCATAGCTGTTGCTCATCGTGGCGTGTGTGTGTGCATGCGTATGAGCGTCTATACGTGCACATGCAGTAACGGAACAATCGTGAAAGGTTGATTGGCTTGAAGAGTAGATCTTAGGTCAAAAAAGGTTGGGCACCCCTGTACTACATAGACTAGGTACTCTACATTAAAAAACAATTACTTAACTATACTGACTTAGGGTCCAGGGTGAGGCAAATAAGATAAACAATGTAAAATTACAAAAATATGCACACAATGTCCGCCACGCCCCCTCACCCCCACATAAAAAAGGGACACAAGGAGGCATCTTTACAATTATCTCCAAATCTGTGACTGTTATGTAATGTTGACAGTACATGAGAATTTCTTTCTGAGTCATAAAACCAGCTAATAGTGTTGATTTATACATTAGCATTAGCTGTACTGAACTGTCTATGAAGTGTTGCTCTTGCAGTGGTTACAAACATTTCATTTGCACGACATGAGCTGAAGCTATTGAGTTATAATTTCAGAGCATCATTATAAAATGCCTTTGTCAGCTAGTTTGTCCACAAATGCGCACTATTGGTGCAACATGGTCAGACATCTTCACTCTAGCTACACGTGCATACTTTCATGTTTGCTTGTCGAACAACACGCAGCGCTTTTTATGAATGTCTTCATCATCTGGCATTTGTTTTGTCGCAGAATGTCTCACTTGTTTGATCTTATTACAGACTATGATATAATAACACTGGTCAACAGCAAATTTGAATCGGAGAGGACTTTATGTGTCCCTAAATGTATTTTTGATGCTGATTTAAAAAACGTCTTGACTTTTTTGTTAGCATTTTTTAAAGATATTTTCATCCATCCATCTATCCATTCAACCATTTTCTATTCCGCTTATTATCACAAGGGTCGCGGGCATGGTGGAGTCTCTCCCAGCTGTCTTCGGGCAGTAGGCGGGAGACACCCTGAACCGGTTGCCAGGAAATTGCAGGGCGCACACAGATGACCCACCATCCACACTCACACTCACACCTAGGGACAATTTAGAGGAAACCAGTAACCTACGGGGGCATGTTTTTGGAATTTGGGAGGAAACCAGAGTACCCGGAGAAACCTCACGCAGGCACAGGGACATGCAAACTGCACACGGGAAGGCCGGGGCCTGGAATCGAACGCTTGCACCTCTGCACTGTGAGGCGGACGTGCTAACTAGTCGACCACTGTGTGGTCCAGATATTTTCATTTTTTTATTTTTAAGTTTGACCGATAAACTCTTTTGTAACATGTATTTCGCCCTGCGTTGTAATTCATAGCTATGACTTTTTTTTAAATTCCAATTGTTGCTAAACTTAACCCTTGATTAATAAATATTACTATGTTCCACATTATATTTTTGTTATGGTCCTATTATTATTATGAAAA
The DNA here is from genome assembly GCF_025434085.1 of Hippocampus zosterae. Lineage (NCBI taxonomy): Eukaryota > Metazoa > Chordata > Actinopteri > Syngnathiformes > Syngnathidae > Hippocampus > Hippocampus zosterae. The sequence continues at coordinate 2,604,718 of NC_067463.1, read as the reverse complement.
CATGATGTGCAGAGAAAAAAACCCCAACAGATTTGGCATCAGTGAAGAAAATACAAATCAGTGTCAAAATTATTTGTCCGTTAAAAAAAAACAATAAAAATGTGTTGACCGGTGTTGTATACTGTCAAATCTGGAAAATGAAATTTTGTTTATCTACAGACACATACAGCACATTAACAAAAAAAAATCCTTCTGTCTTTCTCACTCAGGTATTTATTCCAGCCTTAAGAACCCTCTGTCACTGGGTGGGGGCATCTGCAGCACCTCCGTCTCCCTGGGTGGAGGGGTGTGTAGCACCTCCTTGTCCCTGGCTGGGGGCATGTGTAGTAGCTCTCTCTCAACAGGACTCCTCCCTTCCCACGCTCTCTCAGGCTCTCTTGCATCAAGCAACGGTGTTTCAAACCCACAGGTACAGTATTTCCAGGACATTCATCCAGATATTACTCTTATTGTTATTATTGGATGCCATACAATGAGAATAATCGTATTACTTGGGGGAGCAATTAAAAATAGGGCGCGGGGGGCGGGCAGTAGAAGTGATTGAGTTTTCCAACCTCATTAAAAAACAGCACGTTTCTCTTAATATGTCACGCATTTATGAAACATATTTTACCCTTCATGTTTAACTTCATGGCTTTTGTATCTCCGCACTTATATTCTTATACTTTTTAAAATGAATTTCAACAGGTGCATCAGGGTTCGAGCGGCTCCTACAATGCAACACCAGCACAATCTTTCATCACTGGTCTCTCCACACTGCCACCACTACTGAGTCAAGCCCCAACCTCACTACCAGGTATGAGGTCGACGTAACGGCCTTCAAATGTCCTTTCGTTTCACAAATCAGATCTATTTTCTATTGCCATTCAATTGTTTGGATACCCTCGATAACGACACAAACGGAGAAAATGACAACCAGACTCAAAATTTATTAATATTACCAATACTATAAATGTTGACATCTTGTTCACTTTCATAGAGTCAGACCTTGATGACTGTCGCTTCCCATGTCAGGGACACTCGCCAAGGGAAAGTCTTTCCTCACAGTACGTCTTTTGTTTTTACCAAGCTTTTATCTCCTTGGAAATTGTATTCAAATAATAAGAGAAGGCATATGTGTTAGCTGGAAATCGGCAGCAGGTTAACGATCCCAAGTAACAAAGGAAACACTTTCACCCTCTTGCTGTCTCCATCACACACAGGTCTCCTATGAGCTCCCTCCCTCTTCTTTTTGACCAGAGAGATAGTTTAGGTGCAGGAGTTCAAGCATGTCCTGAGAACATCCCCGAGGCAAGCTCCCACATTGAACTGCTGTTGGAGAAACACAGCAACGGAGAGATCGGTGTCAACAGTGAGTGGAGTGACCTCATTCTTTGCCCCCTATTCAGAGAAGCATGACCGTGTGCCAGTGCAAAATACTTATTAGGAGAAAAAGGGTTTGTTTTTCAAAGGAGTTGATAACACCTCACCAATACATTTACAATCCTGATTTCACTTGAAATCCTCGGGCCAGTTATTCAAAAAATGTCATCTGAATCAAAAAAAGATCCAAACATGTAAGGTCCATTTTTGAAGATCCAGAATCCGGTAAACATTTGTTTATGGCAGTTTATCAAAAAAGCGTTGGACTGGATCACCCTGATACAGACACACTGTTTTCAACATTACCAAATCCCAATTACCGGTGCTTTAATGGTTTCACTTGTCTGGTTTGTTTGTTTGTTTGTTTATTTGGGCGGGGGGGGGGGCAAACCGGCAAAAATAACTAACATCAAATTCTATTTATTATTTCGTTTATGAACACTTATCAGAACCACAACAAATCACAAATTTACATAAACAAATACATTGTGGATATTTTTGAATATGTCTTAAGGAAAACACTAAATGTCCAAGAGTTAACAGAACAAATAATGTTTTTTCTTTGAAAATATGATGTTGGTCAGAGATGTGTTCCTCGAGCCGGTCCGTGGTCCTCGGCCTTGGAGTCAAGACCTTGGTCCTTGGCCTTGGGAGTCAAGTCCTTGGCCTTGGACTTGGATTGCCGGTTCTCGGACATAATGAGGGATTAGAGCCTTGAATCCCTTGTATAAGGACCGCAATAATCACGAAGGAATCTAATAAATTCCATTGAAGGAAACCTATATTGATGGACTAACTCCGGCGCTTTAAGAGGGGCGGGTCTGCCACTGACAGATAACAGTTAGCGCAACGTATATGTAGCCGGGTCTTTGGAAAGACTGGACTGGACACAAATTCTTTTTAGGTGGGCTTTATTCCCGACTGAACAATTAAAAATTGTTCAGCATTAAGATGAAAGACTGAGATGTTAACTGAATTTTAAAAGAGTTCGAAAAGGGATCTAAGAGATCAAAGAACATAATTTTTCAGATTACAGACAATTACGCCCCAATAGACAACAGCAGTGGCTTGCTTAATAGGGAAACAGAAATAAAAATACATTATTTCCAAGCCACAATAATTCTTAGTGCAGAACAAATAATCATTACAACCCAATGTTTTGAGATGCATCCACACTTACTCGATATGTTCCGGTGTGTTGGGTGTGTACAAAGCACGTGGACAAACACAAATGATCTCCCCTCTAAAGAACAGATAACACAGTTCATATAATTTCACAGTCAAAAAAACATATTTACATCTTAAAACATTGCGAACACTTACGCTGTACAGCTGTTCACACGACTCACTAGTGGTAGATTTCAAACTCCAAACCAAACCACTCCAGATATTGTGCTCTACAAATACCATTCAACTAATTACTCATCTGTCCAAAATTAACACCTAACATGCGTCATGGTAAACTAGTTACCAATTACCTGAATATCGCCAGGGTTACGAGGACGATCATGGGTGTATCAAGTTGGGACAAGCAGTGGGCACAGTTCAGCGACTACCCTCCTTTACGTGCATGTCACCCTTTCTGGTCTGATTCTCACACGCTGCATATGTTCCCGCGTGTATTGATCTAGTGTGGCTCTTAAAGTGACAATGCTACATTTGTTAAACAAGGAAGCCTTCACTACAAGCATCTAAGTAATGTTCACCTGGTTACATACTGTATAAAGAGCGGCATCACAGTTAGTTTCAATCACGGTTTGTTGCGTTCGCGATCGGCAGTTTAAATAGTGTGTAAAGCCTTTCTGTAACAGTGGTGTCTTTTATTTAGTTATTAGTTATTTTTGCACAGTCGTCACTTTTGTGCGGTCGCACTAGAATGTTTGTTTGAACCGAGTAATTTGCGTTACAGCTGGAGTCAATAATGTCGGCAGTTCACTTCCGGGTTTGGCCGTTGGGATTTGGAGTCCTTCTGCTTGATTCCAGTTATGTTTGCTGAATGCTTTCTAATGTTTGGAATAATGAATATTGATAATACATAGTTTAAAATCATGGTTGATTTAATTATTTATTATTATTATTGTGAAGTTGAAGGTATTAATTATTAATTCCGCCATCTCGTTGCCTCTGCGTCCCGCGTCCGAGACGCATAATTTTCCCACAGGACGCACAGTGTCAAACAATGTGCGTTTTTGGGACGCAAGGAAATTTCTCAGTCAAAACAAACAAACAAACAAACAAACTACGGCAAGCCTGAGGATTTCACAAACAATCGTTACAGGTAGCGTGTCGTTTCCGTGGCGTAATTTTCACGGTACCGAAAAATAGTTGAATTATAAAAGTCACCGCACTTGAATTGACTGTGTGATCCACGCGATTTCACTGCGCCTGTATGTGTGTTTGTGATGTGGTATGGTGTGTGAGTGTCTTTCTTCTATTTTACTTTTGTTTTGTTTTCGGTGTTGGGGGACACACAACAGATGACGTATGTGCGCATGCGGGTTGTTATTTTAGTCCGCAAACTGAGGAATCGCGCGGATGAAAGTTTGAGATGGCGGCAAAAAAACTCACCAATGTCTACTAATTACGATGTTTAAGAAATTGGAATGCTTGTCCGATTTTCCGTAAGAATCGCCCAAAGGGCGAATCACTGAACTCACCTGTGACGTATGCACAGAACGCGAGAGCGAAATAGGACGCGAGGCACGATTACGAGGCAAATTGGTCATTAGATTTGTAGGCTAATCGCTGTGAAAAATATTATGAAACAGTATTGGTTATTCTATAATTTACCGGTTATAGCATGGTAACTTCATGAATAAAACATTCGTCACAAGTTGTAGTAATGCTAATGTTAACTGTTGTTAGAACTCATGATGACGTGTATTAAATTCTTTCGTCAAATTGATCGTAGATTACACATGCAGCGTCTTGGGAAGAGGTGTCAAGCCGCATCAATACTTACCTGTATTAATGATTACCAGTCAATTAATCTTTGCAGTGTGAGATTGGAAAAAAATACTCTGATGATGCCACATGAGTACACCAGTATTTGATCCATTTATTTTTTGGAATAAACCGGGAGTACACAGTTGCTGATGTAATGTTCATTGTTAATGCAACGTTTTCAAACATTGGCCCTTGAAACATTATATTTTTTAGTTTCGGAATTCTTGATTATCAATATCAGTCAAAATAGAAAAATGGGTTCCCATGATGAACGTTTACGGAACCCAACATTTGTTATTGTGGTTTCCCATTGGGTAAGCCGACGGAACCGAAAAACGGTTACCATGAATTTCCGAAATCCTCAGGCCTGCTCCTGAATTATTAAAATTTTGGCAGCATTTGTTTATCATTGTATTTATATGTTGTTGTTTGTGTTATTAGCATATGCAATTGAATAAGTAGACCCTTTAAGAATCAAAATTTGGGAAAATCCATAATGGCACTCATACTTTTCTGATCAGCGAGTCCCTGGGACTCGCTGCCGGTAAACTGTAAAATTGTCACTGAGAAATTACCGCTTTTTCTGCAGTCAGTGATTGACTTCTATGCAAAGTCATTTCTCACTTGTGTTCTGTGCCATGTCATGCCTGTTGAGTGTGGATTTACTTCATATTAAGAAAGTACTGCACTAAAGCATTAATTCATAAATGTATACCATATGATTTTTTTTTCTCAGTATAAATAACACGAACCTGACTGTTCGACTCTTTGAGTAAAAACACTTCATTCAAGCTTTAGGGAGTGCAAAGGGTTATGATGGAGGGGTGTTGCAAATCATGAAGACCTGCCAAGTGGTATGATAGCATTGTTTTATACATGTCCTCGGCTTGGCCTCAGTTTCAAAATCAGTCCTTGGTCCTTGGCCTTGGCCTTGGCCTCGGAGGCAAGTCCTTGGCCTTGGCCTTGCCCCGGAAAATTTTCCAAGTCCTTGGCCTTGGCCTCGGAGTCAAGTCCTTGGCCTTGGCCTTGGCCTCGGGTTGCCGGTCCTTGGACACAACACTGGTGTAGGTGTCCCCACTGGGGTGCAATATTATGCAAATTTATGGAGTATACACTAGGGGAAACCACTGTTTTGATCAGAGTAAAAGACAACATTGTTTTGATCAGAGAAGAAGACAACAGCATCCTCAGACACTGAGACAGACCCAACACAGCAGACGCTATCAAGGACATGTGAATACTTTATTATTTACACATTTAATAGCACTCTGCTTAGTTTGTAAGGTGTAGGCAGGGATTACATTTAGATTTTATATGAATGTGTAAATGGTTTAAAAATTCTTTATGAATTTCATTTAATCTTAAAATGCATTACTATATTTTTCAATACCAATTACTTGTTCAAGTTTTGTGCCTTTGTACAATCAGTGGAGTCAGTTACAATGCCATCCATCCATCCATCCATCCATCCATCCATCCATCCATCCATCCATCCATCTTCTACCGCTTATCCGGGGCCGGGTCGCGGGGGCAACAGCTTTAGCAGGGAAGCCCAGACTTCCCTCTCCCTAGCTACTTCTTCCAGCTCTCCCCGGGGGATCCCGAGGCGTTCCCAGGCCAGCTGGGTGACATATTCTCTCCAGCGTGTCCTGGGTCTTCCTCGGGGTCTCCTCCCGGTCGGACATGCCCAGAACACCTCACCAGGGAGGCGTTCAGGAGGCATCCGAATAAGATTACAATGCATATATGTGAATGATAAAAGTAAATTGCACATTTGTCTAAGGAAATCTAAGGAGCTTCATGAAATGTTTTATAAAATATCTGTTTATTAAATTTCAACATTTTCGTAATGTTCTAACAAAGGAAAGACATTATTTTGGTTATTTATAGCAGAGTATGGTATAATTTTAGTGGTCCGGCCCACTTTACATCTACCGAGGCCGTATGTGGCCCACAATGTGAAATGAGTTTGACACCCCTGATCTATGGGTTTCCACATTGCAAGAGTCAGCAGTCCCATTCAAAGTTTCCGGTAAATTTCTTGGTAATTTGAAATACTGTATTGTTTATAAAGACGGGGGTTTTAAATTATTATTTTTTTCCTGATTCATCAATTAATCGACAAAATAATGTACAGATTAATCAATAAATAAAATAACCATTAGCTGCAACCCTATAATGGACCATGTCTACCGACTGAGTGACATCTGAGTCCAGTTAGTGTCAAATAATGTAGGAAGCACATGATTTCTCCATGATATGAATTGTTTTCTGTCTCTGCCAGTCGTAGACATGCTCCAGTCACTTCACTCGCTGCAGCAGGAGAACCAGCGGCTCCAGGACCAGATTCTCAGTCTGACAGCCAAAAGGGAGAGGCTGCAGTTGCTCAACACAGAGCTGGCCGTACCTTTCCCTCATGCTCATTCTTTGCACGGCTCTTTGCACACCGCTGCCCGGATGAACTTCCTGTCCTCAAGTCAAGGTCAGATTTGTAGATTTGTCATTTACTCTCTTTAACGTGACACATTATGTAGGTTCCCCATCTGCTCTTCATGTGTGCATCTCTTGCTTTGTTCTCCTCCCTCATTGGCTTACCTCTGTCTGCATCATGTGCATGGATCATTTTTAAACATGTGCACGATTCTCTCTCTCTCTCTCTCTCTCTCTCTCTCTCTCTCTCTCTCTCTCTAAATTGGTCTTGTGTGTCTCATGATTTGAGAGGTCCCGGTTTCAAATCTCAGCTCTCCTCTGCCCGAGTACTGTGGCTCCCTCCCATATTCTAGAAACATGCATGTTAAGCTAATTAAAGACCCAGCATAGTTCATCAGTGTGAATGACAGTCTGAATGGCTGACTGCCCTGCATCTGGCTGCTGACCAGCCCAGTGTGCCCTGCCTCTTGCTCAAAATAGGCTGGGATAGGCTCCAGCTCACCTTTGACGCTGATAAGGACAAACGCTATCAAAAATGAATGGGTGGATTAATGGCCTTTGACTCTGCCTCTCTTTTCTCAGACCCTCTAATGACCAATAAGAATCCCCTGTCGAAGAGCAGTTTCCATAATGACAATTCCTTTGTTACCTCCTCTGAGGTGAGAACCTGTTCTTTCTCCAAATTAATTAACAAATGCAGTCATTGTCCTTTCCGGCTTGGGTGTTCATGATGAAGGCAGCTGGTGGCGACTTTGCGCTGCTGCACTGTATACACATCAAGATAAAACAGCTCAAGCGAGCTCAGCGAGGAAAAGCTAAATTCACTTTTCGTTTCTGTTTCTATCTTCCCAGGATCTCCACTCTGGTAGTCCGTCCCGCAGTAGCTCTTCCCTCTCCTTCCAGAGTACTCCTCCTCCTCAACAAAGCCCCGCCTCCTTGAGTCAATCTATGATGAATGGCCGAGGTTCATGTGACAGTTTGGGACAAATCAGTCAGGCTGGCACCTCCACCCAGCCTGTGGCAGGGGGGCTACTCGCATCTCTTGCAGGAAGTCCTCAGCTGATGAATGGGGCGCTCAGCGCTTTAAACGGCGTGATACATTCTCCTGTCCAGAGTGCCGCTCAATCGACACTCCCTGCTCTGTGCCCCCAGCCGCCTCTACTCAACCACCAAACGATGGCACAGAGCTTTCAGCTTCCGAAGAGTACAAGCCCGTACGTAACCAAAACGTCTGATTATCCAAGCAAAGTTGTTGTCGTGCACATATCACCTCAGTAATCCAGATTTTACTATCTTTAGTTAGTAACGTCAAAGTATAACTAATCAACAGGTTTTGTTTTATTGTCCATCTTTCAGATCTTCTCTCCTGTCAGAGCAGCAGAAACAGATCATTCTGGAGCAGCAGCAGTTCCTCACGTCACAGAACTTCACTCCTGTAATGTCTTTTTTTTTTTAACTATTCATCCATCCATTATCCTAATCGCTTTATTCTCATGGGGGTTGTCGGTGTTCTGGAGCCTATCCCAGCTGTCATTAGGTGCTAGGCAGGGTACATCCTGAACCGATTGCCAGTCAATCGCAGGGCACACAGAGACGAACAACCATCCACACTCACACTCACACTTAGGGACAATTTTTAGTGTTCAATAAGCCTGTCCTGCATGTTTTTGGAATGTGGGAGGAAACCGAAAACTCGCGCACTTTGGTGAGCCTCATCGAGCACCTAATTGTCCATAACAAGTGTGATTCCTCCCAAACCTAATGGAAACCTATTTAATATCCAATAATTGATCCAGAGAATGAATATACTATTATCAAAAGGCAGCTGTCGTATTTTAGGCTGATCCAACATGTATACTCGGAACGTATGCTGTTGTAGACTGTTTGGTAAACATTATTGATTTAACTAACCAAGTCTGACAAGAAGTTGGACACATTTCCACTTCTGTATTATTCTTTGACTCTCAAACATGTAACGTGGCCATTCACCTTGTCCCGTCGTCCTTTCTAAGAGCCACATCATTTTACTATTGGGCCACATACTGCATGTTTCACATGCAAATCATTTTCTAAACTAGCAGAAGCACAGAAGTGGAAGACATCACAAAGTTGAGGGTGTGAGTCATTCATGCTTGTGTGTGTGGGCAGGAGTTTTAAGCAAAAGTAGAGGTTTTCGAGCAGCCAGCTTCTTGCTCAGAAGCTTTGATTCTCTGGGATGCAGAGAAATTGCCATTCAAAATAGGTGGTTTCATATTGGCTACTCAAGGAAGGTTGCTTGTCTGAATGATGTTGATGAGCCTGCAAGAATTGCCGTTGGGTCAGTTCTTAATGAACTCAAACTTTCCCCATGATGATCTGGCTGCCTTAAGGAACAGAGGGCAGTAGTTTGCCAGATGCTTCAGCAGCAGAGGGAGATGCAGCGCCTCACACTGGCAGGAGCCCTTTCATCCACGCCAAACTCCCCCATTTTGGCCCACTCTCCCAACCTGCTGTCCTCAGCGACTGCCTGCACCCTGCAGGGCAACCAGGGGGGAAACCTCTTTGGCCGACAAGAGAGCACCCTTCACAAGCCTGTGAGTCATCCTGCAAGTGTTTCCGTCACTGTTGCTTTTTTTTTCACGAGGTGTTAAAGTTTCTTACCTGTGTCGTTTTTCAGGCTACAGGAGAGAAGGGTGGAGACAAGAATGGATGAAATCCCCGCACCATCTCAAGTGAAGATATAGATCAGATAAAAGTCTCTGAGGAATAACTGAGGTCACCTCACGTGACACAAGGACGTCATTTCTACTCTGTCGTCATTAAATGAATGTACAACAGGATGGACTTGAAGGTGAGGACTTTGTGTAGGGAAGTTGATTTATCAGGCGTTCTTTAATGTTTTTTTTTTTTTTATACGGGCAGCTTTTCAGAGATCATTACTACGGTGGTCTAATCTTCAATTGCACTAATTTTGTTCACTAGACCAGTGGACAGTCCTGACAGGTGTGGTCTAGGGTTTTGGTTTGAAGCACTGACTCTTAATGAATCCTTTCCATAGATTTTTTTTTCCACTCAGACTTTTGCGAATTGATGACTTTAATTTCATCCACACGTAACCACCTCGCACATTTGTCTTCCTGTAAATGTTGTCTTCCGTTTGTGTTCACCGCACCCGCATTTCTTCCAGGCACTTGCTTTATTCTTACAGTAAATGGTCAATTTAATATTTTCTACCCCGCGAGTGACTTGCGGTAGCGATTTCTGACGGGACAAGCCAAACGTCACAACAACAATGACAACATGTGGTCAGTGGCATTCAATGCTAAGCTCGTTATTACCTCAAATTTTCTCCCATCATTTTCTGCGCTGATGTGTGGCTTCAATTTTGTGCTAACTCGTTTTACTACCTATACTGGATATAAATAGCCACCTGATATCTTCACATCAACAATGATGAAGTTATTTACTGATGTGTCAATATTCAAAATAGCAAATAGTTGCTCCCCACCGCTGTCTTTAAGTTGCATCTATTCAAAACCAGAGAAGTTTATATCTTTCTAGTTGCTGTCGAGATTAAGATGAAGAAACCAAAACATTTGGAAGTTGTTAGTGAGAATTTGTTTTTCCAGATTAAGAGTGCACTTTGCATCTTAGTTTTTTGAGCTATTTAGTCTTTTTTTTATGTGAATTGGCACTCCGTTTTTAATTTTTTTTTAAATATACGGTGTATATTTCAGTTCAACATATTCTTACTGTGCATACCTGCTAACTGGCTGTTTTTTTAGCAATACTGGATAGATAATGCCTTAACGATGCTAAACATAGAGCGAAAAGGTTGTGCCCAAAGTCTCAAACGCACTCCTTTTTTGGTCTTTTTTTAGGGATAAAAGGCACTCATTCTGAACTCATTTATACATTTTATAAGTAGCTGGTTTCAACAAATGAAATGTGTGAATAACCTGTCAGCGATAACTATGCTGTCATTTTTTTACTGTAATTTTTGTGTTCAGATACAATGTTCTTTAGTTGTTTGTGCTTCAGTGGATGTGAGAGAAAATGGGAATCTTACAATGAAGCCTGCACAGTGGTGTCCTAGCAAAGGACGTAAACAACAATATAATGAAAATGCTGTCAAAATAGTGTGTTCTTTGTGATGTTAACTGCTCGGAGGATGTTGGAATTAGACGCATTGGAGCCTTCTTGGCTAACAACGCTCCAGTTTGTGGCAGTGATGGAAAGCTTCTTTCCCTGTTACATTTTGCCATGTGGTGCTTCCATCCAGTAGCTCACAAATTCATGATTTACCATCATTGGAAGGGATTTTTTTTCTTCTATTTTTTTGTGTTCTCTTTTGTGTAGCAATATTGTCAGGGGTCTGGTTTTCTCACCTCTTCGATTTTGAATATCGTCTGCCCCATGTAACATCTTGAGTGCTAGTTAGTGTCGTCTGTAGATGTCAGAAAGCAACGTAAAACAACTCAATAGGAGGTGATCAAATACTGTAGCAATGACAGAATGGGAATGTTTATTATGTTCATTTAAAACAAAATACTATGAGCCAACATTTCCTTCTTAAAAGTGGGGCATCTACAATTTACCAAGTACAATATGTTCTGAGATGACAATGTCCAAGGAAGGGAGAGGTGCAAATGTTTTTCTTTTCTTTCCCATGTTGCACTGGGGTGCTTTAAGCCCAATTTGTTCCAATGATTTTTGTTTGATAATGAGTTGTACATTTTTTGTGTAAGACAAATGTTCTATAAAGCTTTGAAGGGGGGCTAACCAAAATAATCCATGTTATGAATGTCGTACTATGTATCTTCAGTGTAACAACATTTGAGCACCCTTCTCACAATGAGGTTTAATGGAGAGCAAGTGACTTGTTGGAATCAGAAATGCATAAGATGCAGCGGTTTCTCAAATATATTATGAAATGCAAAGTTACAACTATGCATGATTTTAAATGCGTAGTTCCCTTACAAATAAAAAAAATGTAATGAGCACCGAATGGCAAGCATATTGTCATTGTACAGTGTAATTGCCTGAAGGAAGTGATCAAAAAGGAATTTGACAATATTCAGATTAGTATCCCTGTAAAGTATTTTGATAATTTTGTGTGTAAAATTAAAACGATGGAAGAATTCGGTTTTCTTGTCAATAAATGTATTTTGCTGATGTGTTTTACATGTTCTCTTCAATGAGTTTTCTGTTGCAGGTGAAATATTGCGATGTATGCATTTGCTGACACAACATATTATCATAATCATGTGCTTATCACTTGAGCATGGTGTCGGTTTATATTATATATAAATTATACTTTTCCAATGACTGTGACTCCAAGGTGTTCTATCGTCGAGTGACGTCAAGTCCGGTAAACTCGGGGTCCTTTGTTTCCGACTCCCCCAACCCGGACCTCTCAGTGCAAAAGGGGTGTTCCAGTGCACTTTTCCTAGTCGGAAATGGGGAAAAATCCGATCTTCCATTATCCTCGAATGCACCAATAGCTTCCGCTTCCTGTTTCTGGCACCAGACCATCAACCGATCAAATGAGTGTATGTTTCACGACTGCAGTTGTTTCGTCGTGACTATTACCTTGTTGACCTGCCACTCAAACTGTATCGATGTCAAGTCCGGTAAACTCGGGGTCCTTTGTTTCCGACTCCTCCAACCCGGACCTCTCAGTGCAAAAGGGGTGTTCCAGTGCTCTTTTCCTAGTCGGAAATGGGGGAAAATCCGATCTTCCATTATCCTCGAATGCACCAATAGCTTCCGCTTCCTGTTTCTGGCACGAGACCATCAACCAATCAAATGAGTGTATGTTTCACGACTGCAGTTGTTTCGTCGCGCCTATTACCTTGTTGACCTGCCACTCAAACTGTATCGGCCTTCTGATTGGCTTGATGTTTGACGCTTGATTTATCAAGGTATTCTTACCAAAGCGCCGCAACCTTCCTTCCATCTAGATCAAGATGAAACAACTTATGTAAAGTTAGGGCACTACTGTATTTTTATGATATCGCTTTATTGAACGGCTCTGACAGAGAAGCAGCCATTGTCATTTACTGTTCTGGTAATGGTGTGTTGTGTTGAGTGGAGTGAGCGAGAGGATACGATTATTAACTCCAGCAGTGGATGAACATGACAATTGGAAAACTGAACAACCTGGTGGCCAAATTAGACCACAGATGTATTTCTTCAATTTTGAAACAAGCTCTGATGACGACTATGGTTTCAAAGGTAAACTGAACCCTTTACGGCAGTGATTACCAACCAGTGTGCATGGGCACATTTAGAGCTGTTGGAACTTATCAAATTTCACTTGATTGGTGAGAAAATTATTAATAACAAAGAATGTATATTGGACCCTCTATCCATGCCAGCAAGTAGTGACAGAAATAGCAAATAAACGATCTTCTGTTAGATGGCAAACATTTTTAAATTGACATAGTTATCCTCTTTTTGTGACAATTCTGTTTGGTGGTATGACGTGCAATTTTTCGAATTTAACGTGTGCCTTGGCTCAAAGGTTGGGAGTCACTACTTTACTGTGTGTACTAATTACGTTTTATTTACTGTTGTGCAAATACCGAATTGTACATGACGCATTCCTACTTCTGATGTGGTTTCGAGCTGCGTTAATTCCAGTTTTACTTCGAATCTTTAATGGTTGCGTGGTACTGTCGTCACCTTCGAAACAACAACTATAGTGTGTTTGGTTGGACTGACGAATGTGCGTAGTGAGTACAAAAGAACAATGCTGTAAATATTTAATTCGATGAAGTAGTCATGTTTTTCAGTCCAAAGACCAGTGGTATAGGCGACGCCTCACTTGTGACTTTGAAGGCAATCCGAATAGCAGGACCAATAATAGATGTATCCGTACAAAAGTTTTTTTAAATGTAATTAAAAGAAGTGTATGTGCAACTGTCATCAGGTCCATCTCTCCACAATTCCGCCTAAACCGGTCATCCCCTCCAAGAAGCCTTTCAAAGTGGATCTTGTTGGTGGAAAGCGTTACTCTTGGTGCACCTGTGGACACAGCAAGAAGCAGGTAAATGCTATATGTAACTAGAACGGGGATGGGCAACTACGGCCCGCGGGCCAGATCCGGCCCGTTGGGCTTTTTAATCCTGCCCGCCGAAGATTGGTTCAGAATACAGTACAAGGTTTGATGTGAATTCCCGCAATTTATTTCGTTTATACTTGAAATGACTGGCGTTCAACACCAAGCGGCGTCGTGACTTTATTTTGCAGTGCCTGTACCCCGAAAGAATGAGAGAGAGGGTATGGCAAGCCATTTGAGCATTTATTCCAAATCCCTGATATCAAACATGAGTGTCTTACACTAGTTCGATCTCTTTCAGCACTAGTTACAGAACGGTTGCATTATATGGTGCCCTATTAATTTTATTCAGTATAGTATACATATATAAAAGTGGAAAGATACTGTAGAGCTGTACCATTACTCTTGATCTCTGTGTACATAATAAATAAACATCACCTACAGATACATTGACTGGTAAGAATTGCTTGATTCCTTCTGTATACTATAGATATTACGCAAATGGCGGTAAATAATTGTGAAAGCTCAGAATCAGGTTTTAAAGGGTTAATTTTTTGCTGGGTGGAGCTCTTATCATGGACCCAATAGGAGGTGTTCACTTCTGGCACTGTCCTGCCTCCTGATTAGCATTTAGCGTAACTAGTGTGACCAGTGAGCCATTAGTGTTTCACATGTTGTACAAGTGAACATTTTGCCATCACTAGTTAACTAGTTAAATCAAACGACTACTTAACTAGGGTGGGGGGCTGTAGGGTGACATCCACTAGTTCCACTAGTGCGACATTTTGACTTCACTAGTTCGGCTAGTGAAGTCAAAATGTCACACTAGTGGAACTAGTGGATATTTGGGGCATCACTGGTGAGCAAGTAACATTTTTGGACTCACTAGTTGGATATCAAGGCTTTAACGGTCTTAAACTAGTGCACTATCAATGTTTTATCCTCCACTAGTTAACTAGTGGATATTTCAGCTCCCACTAGTTAACTAGTGCCGGAAATCATAGGCCACTAGTTAACATGTTAGAACAATCCATGTTTCACTAGCTAACATGTTAACACTTTTTAAACCTTACTAGTAAACTAGTAAGACTTTGAACCTCACTAGTTTGGTCTAGTTGGGCCACTAGGGCATAAAAAAGCTGACTAGCTGGGAAGTTCCCTCTGCTTGTGTGCTTCCAGGTGTCACTAGTTAGAATTTTGTCAGCACTAGTTGGACAAAAGTGGCACTAGTTGCCAAAGATGAGTGGCTAGTGAAGATTTCTGTGCAACTAGTTTGACAAAGTGTGTCACTAGTGTGTCTGAGTGTCGAACATGTGCTGAAAGATATCGAACTAGTGTAACACACTCATGTTTGATATCAGGGATTTGGAATAAATGCTCAAATGGCTTGCCATAAAGAGGGAGAGAGAGAGAGCACTCTAGAGAGTGAGCCATTTCCAATTCAGTAATCGCTCTACTTCTACTGGTTAGATCGCAAGCCATCTGCAGCAATGTCAAAGAAAAGTCGACAGTGAGTGCCGGGTGTTTAAGAAGGAAGGCCTAAAATTTTTTTTACCGAAGTCCGATCCAAGACTGTATGTCGTCTCATATGCCAAGAAACTGTTGCGGTTTTAAAAGAAACATCAGCCGTCACTTTTCTACTAAACATGCTAATTACGCAAGCAACCTTTCAGCACAAGAAGGTACAGCCACCGCTGACAGGTTGCCAGCAAGTTTGCAGGCTCAACAAAACACCTTTACTCGATCAACTTCCATCCAAGAAGCAAGCACGATGACAAGTTTTTTTACTGACATTCAAACTAGCAAGAACCAGCAAGCGGTCATACAGGGGCATAAATTACCTTGGAGAACGCTCACCAACGTTACCACAGATGGATCACCGAATCTAACAGGAAAAAATATTGGGATGCTGAAGAGAGTTCAGGACAGGGTGAAAGAGGACAACCTTGAGCAGGAGGTAATTTTCCTACACTGCATAATTCACCACGAAGCACTGTGTAAATCAGTGCTACAGCTTGACCACGTAGTGAAGCCAGTTGTGAAACTTGTCAATTTTATTCGAGCAAGGGGACTTCACCATCGTCAATGTATTCAATTCCTTGAAGAAGCTGACGCTGATTGCACGGACTTATTGTCCGATTCTAATATCCGCTGGTTAAGTTGGGGAAAGTATGTCGGCTTTGTGATTTTGCTTTTACTGTGGACATACTGACACATATGAACGAACTGAATATGAAGCTCCAAGGGAAAAAACAGTTTGTGCATGAAATACAAGCAAACGTCAAAGCCTTCAAAAGCAAGCTGATTTTATTTTCGAAGCAAATGTCAGCCGAGTCATTTGCTCATTTCCCCACACTGGCTACGTTAAAGGAGGCCCCACAACATGTGAAAAAATACAGTAAATCACTGGATGGACCTGCATGAGGAATTCTGCCGTCGCTTTTGTGATTTTGGAAAAATTGACAGGGCACTTCAGCTGGTGTCATGTCCCTTCTCACAAGACCCGGACAGTGCCACAGGAGTTGCAGTTGGAACTGATAGATCTCCAATGTGACATGATGTTAAAGGACAAGTTACACTTCCTGAAACTGGATGAGTTTTATGCTTCCTTAAGTGCAGCCAAATTTCCAAACATCCAGACTATGGCTCGGAGAATGCCAGTGTTGTTTGGCTCGACATGTGTGTGAACAGACTTGTAGTGTGATGAACACCAACAAAGGATGAGTGATGAACACCTCAGATCTGTTCTGAGAATTGCGACAACATGATTCCAACCAGACTGCTCCCATTAAAAAGTATGTCAATACTTTAATGCTTTTGTTCTGTTTATGTTTAATATGTTCTGATATGGGCGGCCCGGTAGTCCAGTAGTTAGCACGTCGGCTTCACAGTGCAGAGGTACCGGGTTTGATTCCAGCTCCGGCCTCCTTGTGTGGAGTTTGCATGTTCTGCCCGGGCCTGCGTGGGTTTTCTCCGGGTGCTCCGGTTTCCTCCCACATTCCAAAAACATGCGTGGCAGGCTGATTGAACACTCTAAATTGTCCCTAGGTGTGAGTGTCAGCGTGGATGGTTGTTCGTCTATGTGTGCCCTGCGATTGGCTGGCAACCGATTCAGGGTGTCCCCCGCCTACTGCCCGGAGACGGCTGGGATGGGCTCCAGCACCCCCCGCGACCCTAGTGAGGATCAAGCGGTACGGAAGATGAATGAATGAATGAATGTTCTGATATGTTAATAAATCTATCTTGTGCTGGCCCATCGATCAAATTTTAAAAGTCAATGTGGCCCCTGAGCCAAAAGGTTTGCCCACCCCTGAACTAGAATATATGTTCTCTGCGCTTTGTATTGTATAATTAAATTGGGTTACAATTAAACACGTGTACAATTAGGGCATACTTTTTCAATACCACTTATGTTGTTTATGGCTCATGGGGGAAGCCAAGGTAATAAAATGAAAACCTTTGCATAATATAATGCAGAGTTTTGTTTGCATTCGAGAGATATTGCTTTAATTTATTGTGTTGTAGTTGACATTGTGTACAGTGGTGCAAAAAAAGTATTTCGTCAGCCACCAAGTGTGCAAGTTCTCCCGCTTAAAATAATGCGAGAGGCCTGTAATTTTCTTCATAGGTATACCTCAACTATGGGAAATAAAATGCGGGAAAACATCCAGAAAATCACTGTCTCATTTTAAAATAATTTATTTGCACATTATGGTGGAAAATAAGTATTTTGTCAATAACAATAGTTTATATCAATATAATGTACCCTTTAGTGACTTCTATATGCATAATTCACCACCAACTACAAACGTGTGAATGCCAGGTTTTCATATGCTAGACTAGAGAGTTCACGATAATTTGGTAACGGGGTAGAAATAATTGCAGTCCCTTTAAGGACCGCCATGTTAGTCTGTTTGTTTCTATGGAAACTGACTTTCGTCTGGTCTCATTTTGCGCGGGACTTTTTTTTTGGGCATTGCTAATAAAAAACGACACACTCAGAGTGCGAACGTGAGAAATTGTCGCTTAGAGTTTCTACAATTTCCACAACCATTTGTTGGCAATGACCCAGATCAAAGTTTTCTTTTAAGATTTCACACACTGTTGCTAGTATTTTGGCCCATGCAGCTCTCCTTGAGAGCAGTGACATTTTGGGGCTGTCACTGGACTTTCAACTCCAACCAAAGATTTTCGATGGGGTTGAGATCTGGAGATGGTTTGAATTTTAGTGTGTGTGTGTGTCTAAAAAATTGGCTGTTAAGAAACTGCATTTTGTATTTGCTTGGGTTGTCTCTGTGTGTTATTAAAATTGGTTTGATTAGCTGAAGTCTTTGTGTGAGGATAAATATGCAAGTGAAGACAGAAATCAGGAAGGGGGCAAGTATTTTTTCACAGTACCTGTATGGGTTTGAAAGTGCATTGTACACATTGTGTATTTTCTGTGAATCTTTCAGCCTTTCTGCGATGGAACACACAAGACCAAAGCCCAGGGCCTGTCGCCACTACGCTTTGTCCCGGAGAAAGACACCACAGTTTGGCTGTGTGGCTGCAAATACACAAACAACCGTCCATACTGCGATGGCACGCACAAGCAGGACTTCATCATATCTGCCCCACTGCATGAACCAAGCTAATAGTTAAAACGCATCTTGCTATTAAAGTGCCTTTTTGGCCAAACTGAAATGTCCAATTTCACTGGACATTTAGAACAACGGTTATAAATGCATATTTACATTTATATAAATGTCAATGGTTTCCATTTAAATCTCCTACATTGGCAAACCTCTAGACCAAGTGGTTCTTAACCTTATTAGAGGTGCCGAACCCAACCAGTTCATATGCACATTAATCGAACCCTTCATTACTGAAAAATAAAAATTCATGTTCTTTCAATTTTGCCGGTGCGAGACTAGAGTTGCTCAACTTGGCATGACAAATCATGTAAATAGGATGCTGAGTCCCATCACGTTCCGTGATGCATGTGAATCCATGTGGTACATATTTGTACGACCAATTTTTTTTTTTGCTCAACATAGTTACCATGAAAACATTCTAAAAATAAATCATACAACATAACATGTGACTGTCGTGATAGTGACTAATGAACAACCTAAATTTCCCGCAGCACTGATTGTAATTTGATCCATCTGCAGCCAGCGATGGCCAAGTGGGTGTGTCATAACAAATTGACATGTTGAGTCCGGTGTGTCTGAACCTCCATGACAGAGGTTCCTGTTGAACCCCCGAGACCGATTCATCGAACCGCCGGGCTTCGATCGAACGCAGTTTAAGAACCACTGGTCAAGACAGTTTGTGAGTGTTAGTTAACAGTTAAGTGAATGGTTTCTTCGTCAAAGCTTATCTTTGGGATGTAGATAAATTAAGCATAATAAATATCTTAAAACTGCCAGCATTGAACTTTATTTCACAGTATGTTTCACAACTTCCTGACCTCAGGAAATGATTAATTAGACACCGTTCCAAATAACCTAGTAAACATTTTATTGACCTAAAACATGCACAAATCGCTGTTTTTATTTTTAAAGCATTGTTTTGTTGTTGGAACGGAAGCAAAAGGAATGTTGAATTTTATGAAACAAAATACATGGCCATGTATTCAAATCCCTTTCGAGTTCTTCTGGCATGGGACAAAATTACAGTCTGACACACACGCAGACACTCGCGCTCACAGGAGAGCAAGCGATTGCGGGAGTGCTTAAAAAGTGAAAGCTACTCATGGTGGCAAATACTTTGTGGCCAGACTCAAGGAAAGTGCATCAACAGTTTTTGTCATGAACATGTTACCTCACGGGTTCTTGCTTATACTGGACACTTATACAGCAGTTATTGAATGACAAGGCAAGAATTACTTCTTTTTTTTACCTTTATATCCAAATGGTGCAGCAATTTTCACTTCTATCTTCTTCAAGTTTTACAGAAGCCAAATGAATGTACAAATTGAACGGTGGAAATGAAACAACCACTGCATATACAATACAAAATGATTACAATGTCTTGTATAAAAGATACGTTTATACATATGTACGCACACATGTCCACACTTGATACATACTGTACAGTCCTTATGTGTGCTCTGTTCTAGTCTAATTCACACACCCACATGTATCTATTTGGCTGCACACTTTGAGTCTCATGGTGAAAGATGAAAACTCCCTCTTTATCCCAAAAGAAAGAAGGCTCCAGTTTGTATTTTCGCTCTTGAGAGGGGAGCAATCCAAATACTGTCCTCCCTTGTGTCATGCGCAGACATTAGGTTGTAGGAGGCATCCCGCTTTTTTCTCCTACCCTGGCCTCCTCTTTGCTGGCAGCAGAGTTTGTCCCGTTAACGGTCACCTTTCGAGTGGCTCCCTGTTTGGAGGAGAGAGCGTGTCGCTGAGTGTTGTTGGACACAGTGGTACCATTGGAGTTCTGGATGGCAGGAGAGAGGGTGTGAGGCGCGGGGCTGGATTGCGTGGAGGTTCGGGGTATCTGAGCCGACGTGGGACTGTGGACTTTGTCGCTTTGTGAATCGCTCTCTGAGGTCGGGCTGGTGTTGACGCCATCAGAGTGGCCCTGGACGGCAGACTGGGATGGCCATCTACGCTTCCTTGTGGGTTTGACCAGGTATTGCAGGGGAATGGGTCCAGTCTGCACACAAGTACACAACATATATTTGCGGCATTCACTTTGAACTAAGCGGTCCAATCTCAGATGTCAGAGGCTGAACAATGGTGCGCAGAGCACTGTTGCTGGAGGGGTGGGATGATCCATAGAATACTGTGGACGCAAATTTCTGCCTTTGGCTACACCGTATATTGTGCTGGATGCCTATCACTTGCTCGATTGACAATATAGAAAGGGTTTATTCCCATGGATGTCATGTATTCTTGGCCGGACAAAGGCCTCTTATTTATTCATCAACAGGGCCGCCACCCACTCTCCCACCACTTCGCCTGCCACCGTGTCAGAGCAGCTCAGCTCAAATTTATAGAGCGCTTTTCAACAACCATTGCTGCGTTGAAAGAGCCGTACATGGAGTAAAAATTAGTCATACAGTAACGGTCACTTAAAAATAAACAAAAACAGGAAACACCACAAAACACTAAATACAAATTATCATGCCGAGTCAAAAGCCATACAGTTAAAAGGGTTTTTTAAGTATTAAAAATGGGCAGAGAGGGGGCTTGCCTAACATTTAGGCATGGCTGCAAAGACAGGGACGAGCAATGGAAAAAGAAAATGCTCTCTCAGCAGGTTGGGCAAGACCATTGAAAAACAAATAAAGGCCTCCTTAAAAAAAAAAAACTAAAACATACAGGGAGGCAAGAATTGGAGATCATGTGCTCCTTACGAGCAACAGTCAGGAGGCGAGCAGCAACATTTTGAACCAACTGGATACACTTGAGATTGGACAGGCTGACTCCAAAATAAAGTGCATTATAGTAACCTGACCCAGTTGTAACAAAGGCAAGGATGACTGGTGTTGAGAAAGAAGAGACCATCTGCTTAAGGAAAAAAAAGATGGATTTAAGAGTCGCACCAGTTTGCCAGTTCAATATTAAATCAAACGTTTGAGACTGTTGGCTTGAGATAAGGTGCCACGGGAGCCCAAGTAAGCAGAGTGGGATGTTGGACTCCTTGGACCAAACAAAAGCACTTATCTTTTTGTTTCATTGAAATTCAATGCCATGCATGCCTTGATTTCCTCCAGACGGGAAAAAAGTGGGCTTAATGAGAATGCATCCTTTTTGCACAGCGGGACACAGATCAGACAATTATCCACATGGCCGTGGAAGGAAATACAATTTTCTTAGATTGAACCCAGGGGCAGAAGACACAATGAAAACAGCAGAGGCCCAGAATTGAACCTTGTGGGACACCATAGGACAGTGACGCAGCACGGGACTCAGAGCAACCAAGAATAACACAAAATGGTCTGTCAGCCAAATAGGATCCAAACCACTCAGGAGCATTACCACTAATCCCCACCCGGTGCTGCAAACGAGCCAACAATATGCTGCAGTCCACTGTATCAAATCCAACAAAACAAGACACACACATCCCAGGTGTCATTAGCCAAAAATATTTATTCATTCATTCATTTTCCAAACCGCTTTATCCTCACTAGGGTCGCGGGGGGTGCTGGAGCCTATCCCAGCCGTCTTAGGGCAGTAGGCGGGGGACACCCTGAACTGGTTGCCAGCCAATTGCAGGGCACACAGGAACGAACAACCATACGCACTCACACTCACACGAGGGACAATTAGGAGTGTTCAATCAGCCTGCCATGCATGTCTTTAGAATGTGGGAGGAAACCGGAGTACCCGGAGAAAACCCACGCAGGCTTGGGGAGAACATGCAAACTCCACACAGGAAAGCCGGAGCTGGAATTGGTGCCAACCACTCGACTACTGGGCCGCCTTCGCCAAGAACATGATATAAAAAATTCATAACAGTGCTGTTATGCATTCTCTTAAAACTTGACTTAAAACAAGACCTCCATGAAAGATTTCCACTGTGTGTGCACCACTTTTTCATTTAAAAGGTCCCACGACCCGGCCCTGGATAAGCGGTTTAAGATGGGTGGATGGGAGAACCTCCCTAAAGAAATGAGAGGAATAGAGTCATACGGGGAGCAGGATGGCTTAATCTGGTATCCTCCAAAATCTTCAAGAAGACAACTTCAAAGGATTTTAACGCCACCGAACGAGGGACCTGAATCACGACACCCATAATTGAAAATGGATAGAAAAATAAACACATTGTACCAACAAGTATAAGTCATTTAATTAGAATATAATTTGGGGGCAGATAAATAGTGGATTTACTCAACATTTTGCTTCTAATTTTACTGCCACACTGGTGGCCTTCATGTACATTACCACTCCTTCAATCATTGTACACAAGTGCAAGTGAACAGCTACAACATAATTTCACACTGCCAAATTCATTGTAAAATAACAAGCAAGCAATGCACACCTGTCCATGAAAGTGATTGTGAAAGTTATTTGGAGCCTTGAATGTAAGTTGGTTTGAAAAAATGGCTACAATTTCAGGACTGAAAAGTCAACCGAGAATTGTCAAAGTGTGCCATTTCACTTTTTTTTTTTTTTTGGCTGATGGTAAATTTGATTTGATTTACTGACGAAATGTCATAATATCCAGACCACCTTGTGTTCGACCTTTCCAAACCTTAATTTTAAATAGGCTTTTAGTTTTTCAATGCCAGTTGATGCACATATACAGTGCTGTGAAAAGTATTTGCCCTTCTGTCAAATGGGTTAACCTGTAACCTGGTAACATGACAGACCGTCCGCTGTAGTAACTGCTGTCCCTGAAAGGGTCATGTTCAATATCATCAAACAAATGTTAATTTCAGACAAAAGTCAACCAAATAAAATGCAGTTCGGTCATGATTGTATTTAGGAAGGGGAAAAAAATATTCAAAGCTCCCTGACCCTGCTTGGATAAAGTATTGATGTGAAAGACTCCTCGCCAGGTATTGAAAATGTTTGATTTCAGTTGTTGCTGCTGAGTGGCCCAAAAGTACTTTTTCACACAGGGCCAGGTAGGTTTTTTCCCCCCTGAAGAATTTAAAAACTGAATTTGATGTTCATTTGGGTTATCTCTGTCTGATATTTACAGTGGGTTGATGATGCTCTTCAACATTGAAGTTCAAAAACTATGCAAAAGAAGAAAAAGAAAAAAAATTGACAAGAGAGCAAATACTTTTTCACAGCAGAGTAACTCAGCTGATAAAATACAAATCAAGATGAAGACTCCCCTCACTCACCCGTCTCCACTCGTAGAAGTAGGCAATATCCATTAGCGTGTAGTAGTCTTTCAGAGGTTCGTCCCCATACAACACTTCCACCTATAAGCACACACGCAAGTTGTACAACTCACTACAATAAAGCAACTACGGCTACATTTTGAGGCACCTACTCCATTTCGCCTTGCTCTATGAAGTTTGACACTTACCATTTGTTAGAGGAAATACATTGTAGTTGTTGTTATGTAGATTTCAATTTTGATTGAAAAAAATGTTTGAATGAACAGCTCCATGAAAAAGTACTGAATTGGAAGAACGGTGCTCAAGAGCTTTGCAATTATATGTTCTATGCAGTTCGCTAGTCTAAACACGGGATTGTGAGCAATATTGCAATTGTGGCATTTATGGAATACGAGTTAAGCATCAAAGTCCGTCTGTTTTTAGCCATCTCGGGGAGGTGGCCGCTTTGCCACTTACTGTCAACTGAAAATGTCATGACAGTTGCTCGTAGCTCAGGTAACAACCAATCACGGCTCACCTGTTTTTTGAAGCTGAGTTGACAGCAAGTGGTCACCCCCTGAGATGGCTCAAATCGGGTTGATTTGGCTGCTTAACTCTACAAGCATAAGATTAATCCGAATGCTGTCTTTAGACTAATGGAGGCACGTCCAACATTTGGGGCTTGACTTTCCGCTTTAGGCTGGCCCATGCACATTTCCTATGAACTTGATAGTTCATAGGATGGAAGGGTTATAGACGATAGATGTCAAACTCTGGCTCTGCAGCAGTCTGATCATGACCCTGATCAGTTGTATCAGGTGTGTTACAGCGGGGAGAGATGGAGAACATGCAGGATAGTGGTCCTAAGTCATTTCTCAAATCATTGCAGCAAGCTGATATCAGCAGAGCTTACTGGACAACAGAGATGAGAAGAAACTTTGTGATCCACTTATCGCCACATCCATACAGCAAGGAAGCGCTTATGGGTTGTTTAGCAAGAGTGAAAATGATCCTGTCAGGACTTTTGCTTTAGTTGATCAGGCATTGCTTTAAATGTGCATGTACGCTAGAATTGACAATGACAAGCAGATTCCTGGTGTAGGCAGGCCACTATATGTTTTTCAAGGTCACTTAAAAAGGAGATTGCCCTCGAGTCAAGATCAGACCCGTTTTCAGAATTCAGCTTTTCATTTTTGATCAGTTTTATGCTGAGTGGTTGGCAAGGCACATTCGCAGCACGGGATGAAGTGATTGGATGTTATGTGTGTGATTACCTTGTAGTTGCTGGGTATATCCATTTTACTTCTGAGGAACTTTGCTAAGTGCATGACGGACATGGCTGCTGGGCACTGCAGGAAGCGTTTACCGTTGGACTGAGAACAAAGCACAAATCCAGAGTGAGGACTCCCCACCCCAAAAAAAACAACAACATGAAAACAGGATGTAGGCTCTGCTCTCTCTCCCTAAAGTGAAAGCAGGTTTTACCTTGTCTCCATCCATCTCTGCACGCTGCTTCTCATTAGTTCTGTAGGCAAATTCAGAAAATCAGAGCGTATCGGATCCATACTCATAATATAACTATAACGCATTAAGCACTGTAGAGTGGCTAACCAAGCCAACCAACCTCAACGATTTTTTTAAAAAACATTGTTTTGAACTGTTCGTCTATAATTGTGTCGCATGCTCTGGACAGTTTTGTCAGCCTAAAAAAAAAAAGATACCCAATTGTGGTGGTACATTTTAGTGAGAGGAAGATGTGATTGTTGCGCTAACCCAAACGATACCATGAAATGACATGACCGTCACAGCATATTGGCCCCGCCCACAAGTGGTGAGTCCGAGGGGCAGCACGAGAATAACTCTTTTTAGCCACTTTTCACGAGCCAGGAACATAACCATACTTTTCAATATGAAATTCACTCCGTCGCAGCCTACCGGCAATGTATCACACTTGGTAAACATTTGTCTTCTCATGTCTTTCATCTGGAAATATTGTTCCGTGGAGCGTGTGCTTTAAAGTTATGCGCTAGTCAGGTCATTCTAAGCCTTTTAAATTTTGCCTGTCAATTGCATTATTTTACTGATTTGGATGTACGGAATGTGGATACATTCAGTAGATGTCCTGTATTATGAGCTGTTCATATGCCTGTCCACCTTGACTTAAGGCAAGTGCAGGTCCCAAAAGAAAATCCCCCACAAAACCGATGCCACTACCATGTTTCACTGTCCACTTTCACATGGGCTTGCCAGTAAACTAAGATGCAACAGAAGAGATTGATTCAGTGGTGCCTTTCATACAGAAGTCACTTTCACTGAAGCGTGCGTCACTGCATATTTAGCTAACCAGTGCGTCTTGGCCTACTGAGGTACCGGTATTTATGTGTGGCAAACATCAATGTGTTGGCAACAATTGCTTTCAACACAAAAGTGCTTGGACAGTGAATCTCAGGTGTTAAATGTCACACTACCTTGCACAAGGGGCCGAATAAGTAATGAGAATGTATTTTGTCATTTTAAAATTGGATTTTTAAAGTACACACACAACAGATCCACTAACTTGTTCCTCTCGTAGAACTGTATTGACAAACTGATGATTTCATCTTCTGCAATGTTAAATGTCTCCACCACTTCCCCTGGTTCGAGAACACGATTCTCTGAGTAGAAATCTCGCCTCCGCTTCATTTCATCTGTGAAGACAGTGAAACACAACCAACTTGGGCAATGCCTTTTATAGCCATTTTCTGTTCAAGATCAAACAAAGTTTGTTTCAAAGGTGCTTTATTTCATGAAAATGTGGGAGGTCTTACCTTTGAACAATCCCGGAACAAGCTTATATACGATATCTTGCAGAGTTTTGTCCGCTCTAAATGGGGAATTAAATTTTTCTTATTCATAAACATCTTTCATAAATGATAGTCAATGTTTGCTTACCTGATGCTGAGCTGTGGACATGTCTTGTGAACCTGGACGTCGCACCGAGGGCAGAATTTGTTTGTCTCCAAAAAGGCAACGATGCATGTTTTACAAACTACACAGAGGGACACAACACAGGCCAACACTATTAACATATATATTACAGCTGTCAAAACGATTAAAATATTTAATCTAATTAAAAATGCAACTGTCATAATTAACTCAAATGAACAAAAAAATTAATCGTGATTACTCACACATTTATCGTTTCTGAATTTCCTTTTGCATTTTTGTCCTATTTTTTCCCCCATTTTAATGCTCTCATCAACATGGAATCAGTTTTCTATGTGCCAAATGCAAATATTTACTGAAATAATTTCGATTTTCAATTTTAAATGAACATTTTTCACTTGTTACTGTCCATCAATAACGGTGAAAATATTTTATCACACAACAGCCGTTTTAACAGCTTTTTTTATGAAATCAAAACAGAGCAATATAACATTATAAAGTGCACATCTAAGGTACACGAGTACTCGGCCTACAGTGTATTTAAACCATGGTTGCATACTTCATTTTCTCAAGTTTGCTTTCAACACAGCAGTCTGTTTCTGTATGTTTGTTGAAGAATAACGAGACACCGGACACTAGTGTTCATTATGTACCACTATATTCGAAACTGCCGAACTTACAAACAAGCATACGCACTTCCCCTGTGCTGCAGGGGCAAACCATTCTGAAAGGGGGTGGGGGGTTCACTACCCCGAACACAGTCAGGCTATGTTGATTGTGTTGGTCCTTCTTACGCTGAAGTCTTTCTACGGTTTTGTGTAGACCTCATTTCGAATGACTACACTTGGTTTGATGACAACACTGGAAACATTTTACTTTCGCTAGGTCACTACCACTGTAGCGCACTGTCACTGTGAGACGAACACAGAGAAGCTCCACCCGCTCTATTTATATGGACACAGAACACTATAACCTTCCACACAAAATAGTTCCAAACAAGTAACAATCGCATCAGTGGCATACATCGTATACCTGTATGATACAGAGAGAGAAGAACAGATAACTTTGGTCTTGTCAGTGGAGCAATATGGCAACTTTTTAAAAGTAAACTTTCCATTCATAAACTCTTTAAGTATCCGTTTTCGGTGTCTCGCGCTGCCATGGCTGGCAAAACGGACATGGGCGTGGACTTCTGCAGCGCGCTTGTTGTTTTGTGTCTGGTGTATTTGTAGAGCAACGTAACATCCGCTTGTGACGTGTGCCGCGTTAATCTCGCGAGAAAAATTTTAATCCCGATAAAATTCATTTAAATTAATGCCAATAAAAACGCGCTAAACTGACAGCTCTAATATATATTCTCGCATTCTCGTCCCATTCTTATACCTTATGGCAGCTTTGGCCGCTAAAATCAAGTCAGATTGCACTGTGCGTTTCTACAAACCTACACCAACGCAGGAGTTAAGCCATTTTTTCGCCCGAAAAACACGCCATAAACGGGAAACAATCAAATCAAAAGCAGTATAGCAGTAACCCAGTGTGCCTTTTTTTGTCGCTGCTCCAACTCGTTCATTAGGCCCCATTGGTAAAACTGCCAGTGTTCGAGTCTGTCAGCCGCCAGCTCCAGAGAAGGCTTTGTACACAAAATTTAAGTTGCAAATATTGGAATGGGAAGCGTTTGCAACAGAACTTGAGGCTTCAATTGGGGACAAACATGGTCAACATTTGTCTTTCAGCCAGACGGTGTATTTCTTTTGACAAATAGGAGTTTCGTTAGACCTTATTCTTGCAAGTGGATTGTTTTGTGTTGTGGAGCAGTTTGTACTCTGAGCATGCAGTATCATGAATAATTTCAAGATGCCCAAACTTGACTTGGTCATCTACGACGATACTCATCCTTCCATTATCCAAGCCGCTTATTCGTTAAGTGGAATAGACGTCAAATCAGGGATTGTACTTACATGAGTGAAGGCATTCTACAATGGTCGTAGCATCAACCAAATACCCAGCGCACAGTGGACAGGTGAAATGTGAATTCAGATCTGTGATTTTAATCCTATTGGGCTGCATTTTGTCCATCTGGGGAGATCTGAAAGAAGAAACAAATGCTAAATGGCTTCGTTTGCGTTGTATTCTTTAAAATCACAGGTAGGGAAGGTGGAGGCTATCAGGCTTCATGGAACTGTTCTCCGGCATATCGTCATTTGCGAGCCTCTCGCACAGACAATGTCAGCAGCTCGTCCTTGGACAGACAAGCTGCAACAAAGATAGCCGATCACCGCCAAAATAACTGCAAAATACATTGAAGCGACAGACGAAGCTTTGTCAGGGGTGAGCCGTGCAGCTAATGCAGCCCGAGTGGTGGTGAAAGGCAGCAGACTATTGAATGGCTCCTGTGTGGCCTCCTCTTAGGGCATCAGCGTCGCTGTTTGGCCAGAGCACCAACAAAGAGGGAACCCATTTGTGCCGAGTTCCGCCATTCGAGCAAGCGGCACGACAGAACACTTCGGGCAAAAAAGGCAACGGTGAGAGGGCGCAGAGCTTCAAAAAAAAAACACTGGTACACAAAGCAGCCATCTTACATTCACTGACAGGGCCAAGGTTGTATCGGGAGACGAACAAGAGAGGCTCAAAATGTGACACCGTGTAGAGGATTTCGCTGCAAGCAAACGCGCGGCGCGTCGCCACGTACAAAGTCTGCTGGCGGAGCTTCATTCGTACCTGAGTTGACATCGACGCTTCCTTCTCCTCCCAGCGAGGAGCCAGATATGGTCTTAGCACTTAGTTACAATTTGCAGCAGCACCAGAAAATGGCTTTTTTCCCCAGCCCCGTCAGAGGACTGCCCATTTTGTATCACGTGATATTATTTTGTCGCCCAGTTCACGGGGCACACGGGGTGTCCACTTCACCGCGAGCCTGTGTGGGCCGCTCTTCCACTGTTGACTGACTGACTGACTGAGTGTGGACACTCCTCTGCACTCCGAGCGCGTTTGATTGGCTTTCTAATGCTGCGTAGTTGACTTGTTATAATCATTTGCACACCAGTTTATTTATAATTCCGCATGCAGAACTAATAATGTACTGCTTACTTAAAATATGTTTCTCAAACAGAGAGAGAATTTAATTGCGGGCAGGCGTTGGTGCCCGTTTAAATGCATTATTTGACACTGACCTAAGTTACATCTCCAGTTTCATTTGGTAAAAAAATCATGAAGATAGAACAGACGTTAGTAGTTAGATAGAAAATACGTTCGTAGTTATATTGCATGATCAAACATTATTAGTTTGTACATTTTAAATGTCAGTTATGTAATCCATGGAGTCAAAATCTCAACCAATCAACCTATTCAGCAACATACTACTGTAATCGTTTCTGTATGTCTGTCTGTTTGTCTCTATCTATCTATCTAGACACAAAAAAACATGCACATGCTTTTTGGCCTGCCTTTGGTCGTTTTATCCTGTACAAGTGGACAGTGTGTTTTTTCACACCCCTCGCTTATTGCACTGGATGGTGCCTGTCTGAGCCTGTTGCTTTATTCATTCATTCATTCATCTTCCGAGCCGCTTGATCCTCACTAGGGTCGCGGGGGTGCTGGAGGCTATCCCAGCTGTCTTCGGGCAGTAGGCGGGGGACACCCTGAATCGGCTGCCAGCCAATCACAGGGCACACAGAAACGAACAACCATTCGCACTCACACTCACACTCACACTCACACCTAGGGAATTTAGAGTGTTCAATCAGCCTGCCACGCATGTTTTTGGAATGTGGGAGGAAACCGGAGCACCCGGAGAAAACCCACGCAGGCCCGGGGAGAACATGAAAATTCCACATAGGGAGGCCGGAGCTGGAATCGAACCCGGTACCTCTGCACTGTGAAGCCGACATGCTAACCACTGGACTACCGGGCCGCCTGTTGCTTTATCAATAGCATAATTATATGGAGCAACCCATCAAATTGGTGTTTATTTAATTTTGGAGTACCGATACACTCTTTCTTGGAAGTGACTGATGAGCACCGTGCCCCCCACTCAACAAATTGTTCCACCACCTCTGTTTCTATTTGCCTTTTATTTGTTGCATTAAGTGCTATTTTTCATGACACAATTGACACCTTTGAGTGGGTTGATGCTTTAACTTACACGATATGCTTCACAATGTAGAATGATGCAAATTGTCACTTCTTTTTTGAATGTGTTTTCAACAAATTTTGTCCCTATGTTTTAGGTCCCTTCATTCAGTTCATTGATGTGTGGTGAGGTTCATGGCTGGTGAGACACTGACAGTCAGTATTTCAATTTAAGTGGCAAATGGAATGCCATATACAGTGCACTCCGCTTAATAGAACACCGGTTAATAGAGTAATCCGCTTAATAGAGCAAAAGGCTCCGGAACGGATTTGCCTAATGCAATTTCCTATAAAGATACTCCGCTTAGTAGAACAGATCTCCGCTTAATAGAACAGGCCGTAAGCAATGAACATTGTAAACTAGTGGTTTTCGAAGTGTAGCTATCGCGATACTGTACCACTATCGCGAGAAAACGCGGTAGTTCTAGCCGTATACAGTAACAGGTAGCACGCGTCACTCCACACATAGACACACGCACGTCACAATGGCTTCAACTTCATTCAAGAGACGAGGGCTATCACCTGCGGATAAGAAGGACATACTCAGACGATACGATGCATTGCCGGATTCTCAGAAGGTATGCCCGCGGTTTCCAGGACTTCCCTCTTATCCAGCGCATTGAGAGGGAAGTCAACCGCAAAATTACGGACTCCTGTTTCCAGACAAAAGTAACAAAATTTTTCTCGTGATTTGAGATGTTTGACTGAAGTTGATTAAAGTTGTTGTTTTGTTGTTTGATTAAAGATATGGACGTCCACAGTCGAAATATCTCTTCTAACTCGTCAGCAGGGGGTTTTCTGCGTACATAACTTGGTCGTCGACGTGTCTGAAGGTGTACCTAATAAAGTGTCTCCGGTTAATAGAAACTCCGCTTAGTAGAACAGAAGCGCTTCGGCCCAATGGTGTTCTATTAAGCAGAGTGCACTGTATTTCCCATTCATAGCAGTGGCTGTTCTAGCTTTAGAAGCCTGATATTAAGAGCTGTTAAAATGTACAGTATATTATCATTCATTTCACAAATATTATATGTATAATATTTGCCAATAAGGAACATTACCTCCATCTATCCATCCATTTTCTAATCTGCTTATCGTCACAAGGGTTGCATGCATGCTGGAGTCAATCCCAGCTGTCTTCAGGCAGTAGGCGGGGTACACCCTGAACTGGTTGCCAGCCAATCACAGGGCACATATAGACAAACAATCACTCACAATCACAGTTGTTGCCAGAGCCCAGTCTTAAGGGATGCACAGGAAATGCATTGGGGTGTGGGAGCAATTATTATACCTTTAGTCGTTACATTCAATTAATTCACCACCAGATGACACTCAATTCTACACACTGTACCTTTAACATAAAATAGAAATACAGTACCGTACAACAGATCACATAGCATAAAAAGTTTACAATAAACAAGTGGTACAAACGTGTTCTTTTAAAGGTTAAGTGTGAAGTAAACTTGGACAACTTTTGTTGAGTCACACACAGCTAAAACTATTACTTTATAATAGAGCTGTCAAACGATTAAAATATTTAATCTAATTAAAAATGCAACTGTCATAATTAACTCAAATGGACTAAAAAATTTATCGTGATTACTCACACATTTTTTATCGTTTCTGAATTTCCTTTTACATTTTTTGTCCTATTTTCCCCCCATTTTAATGCTCTCTCAACATGGAATCATGAATCAGTTTTCTATGTGCCAAATGCAAATATTTACTGAAATAACTATTTCGATTTTCAATTGTACATGAACATTTTTCACTTGGAGCAGTTATCACGCATAATCTCTCACACAATATTACTGTCCATCAACAACAGTGAAAACAATATTTTGTCACACAACAAATGCTTTAACAGTTTTTTTTTTATAAAATCAAAACAGAGCAATATAACATTATAAAGTGCACATCTAAGGTAAACTAGTACTCAGCGTATAATAGATTTAAACCATGGTTGCATACTTCGTTTTTCTCAAGTTTACTTTGAACACAGCAGTCTGTTTCTGTATGTTTGTTGAAGAATAACGAGACACCGGACACCAGTGTTCATTATGTGCCGCTCCCTGTGTGGAGTTTGCATGTTCTCCCCGGGCCTGCGTGGGTTTTCTCCGGGTGTTCCGGTTTCCTCCCACATTCCAAAAATATGCATGACAGGCTGATTGAACACTCTAAATTGTCCCTAGGTGTGAGTGTGAGCGTGGATGGTTGTTTGTCTCTGTGTGCCCTGTGATTGGCTGGCAACCAATCCAGGGTGTCCCCTGCCTACTGCCCGGAGACAGCTGGGATAGGCTCCAGCACCCCCCGCGACCCTAGTGAGCATCAAGCGGTACGGAAGATGAATGAATGAATGAATGTATTCAAAACTGTAGTGATGTGTCGTTCGCGAACGAGCCGGCTCCTAGAGCCGGCTCTTTGAAGTGAACGAAGGGAGCCTGCTCCCACCTCATTGGGAGCCGGAAGGGAAGGGTTACACACACACGCGCGCACGCGCACGCACAAGCACACGAGCACACACGCACACGCACACACACGCGCGCACACACACGCGCACACACTTACACACGCGCGCGCTGCAGTTTAGAGAAGGGGCAGGGGTTAGAGAAGAGACACACAGCAGCAAACTGAGCAGCACGCGAACAAGACAGACGAGACGACGAGAGGGCTAGTTAGTGACAAAAAAACAACACGATGGAAAGTGGAAAGGTGAGAAAATGGATAGGAAACGCAGTGAAATATGGACTCATTTCAAGTTGAGTTCCCTCGGTGAATTGTACACGAAGCAAACTCTGAATGAGATTAATGACGATAAAAGATAGAGCGCAACAGTTCTGATCACAAGCTGCAATTGCAGACAGCTGAGAGCTAACAACTTCCAGTGACGTAATCGCGCGCCACTGTAAATTCAAGATTTACCTGCTTTATTTTATTTTTAAATATTTTTTGGGTGAAAATGAGACTGATAAGATGATTAGGGTGCAATGTACATTAACACAAAATATATATTATTAACATGTACAAAGACACACAAATGGTTGTTTGTTTGTTTTTTCTCCTCGACACTCCTCGGATCTACTTGGGACCTGTCTTAGATCTACCGGTAGATCAGGATCTACCTAATGGGCACCCCTGGTGTAGACTGTGCAAGGTTAAAATATCCCACAGATCAGGCTCCACAAATAACCTGCACAGGCACATCAGAAATGTCCACCCATCAGTACAATTTGAAGAGAAAAGACAAGCAAGGGAACCACCTATTAGGTACCTCTGCACTGTGAAGCCAACGTGCTAACCACTGGACTACCGGGCCACCCCACAGTGAAGATGCGGGAATGAATAAGAGTCGTGTCATAACCTGTAATAAAGCTTTAAAGTCAGAATTCTGAGATTAAAGTCAGAATTCTCACTTTAAAGTCAGATTTCTGAGATTAAAGTCAGAATTCTGAGATTAAAGTCAGAATTCTCACTTTTAAGACGCGACTCCCTTCTCATTCATTCCCGCAGCTTCGCCATACTTTAAACGGTGGACGTCTCTGGGACTGGATGGTAGTCGCGCCGTTTTTCTGCACCAGATTGGATGATCTGTTTGAGTCTCTGTTCCTGTTTGATTGACATCGAAATAAGCCAATCACCGACCATTTAGTGTAGGCATTCGTGTGAGCAATTTTTCAATTCGCATTCTGTTCTGAGTTGAGCTGGAGACTTCTCCCAATCAGTGTAAATTGAGGGGTTCGTAGGTTTTAGGTGGATTGCTCTACGTTTAGAATGGGCAAAAAGGAGAGGACGACTTTGTTTGAACACAGCGCTTTCTTTTTTTTTTTTTCCAACGGCTGCCTCCTAACTCTCGAACGAACACTCCCCCTTCCGGTAACGACCCACCTTCCTGCTTTTCTTCCCCAATCACATACAAGCAACATAAAAAATATTTCAGGCCGTATTAAACAGAGTATAATTAAGGTAACTGACATAAAAGAATATAATGCTTAAATATAAAATGATAATAATTAACAATTTAACAAAAGCTTACATCAGCTTAGCGACAATCTTTGTTGTAAATAACTAGCGAAAAAATTAATCTTTTATTTCTGGTGGGTTTTCTTGTAGTTTCTTGTGTTCGCAGACTGACTTATATCACTACAGTTTCCGTCCTCACCGAGCAGTGGTGGAGTTAGACAGGTCTATAAACTGCTAGCATTAGTGGCAGCGATTGGAGCTACATATGCAGGTGTTTAAAGCGGCTCAAGTCTTACACCCGCAACACCATCGGTCAAGGCTGTTTAAGCAGCCTAGCTCTGCTGGCCATAGAGAGGACACTAGTTAAGTCCCTGGAAAAGACGCCTTATTGGTATGACAGGGTCACAGATCATTTTCTTGTAAAGAGAATAGAATTCACATTTAAATAAATGGACATATTTTATGATGTTGGCCAAAATTGAGCTTCCCCTCCTTGATAGACCAGCATCCGCCACTGGTACACACATGGATTTGATCACTAATTTTTTGACATTTTAGGGGAAGCTGAGCTTTCCTTGCGCAATCACCTCTGCATTGTTTTTCTTTAAATGACATCACACGTCCGGGGTTTTTCTCTCGCCAGAATCTCACTTCGGGAAAATGATTATTTTGTTGAATTTACAAATTGCAAATCATTTTTATGCTTTATCCATCCATCCATCCATCCATCCATCCATCCATCTTCTACCGCTTATCCGGGGCCGGGTCGCGGGGGCAACAGCTTTAGCAGGGAAGCCCAGACTTCCCTCTCCCTAGCTACTTCTTGCAGCTCTCCCCGGGGGATCCCGAGGCGTTCCCAGGCCAGCTGGGTGACATAGTCTCTCCAGCGTGTCCTGGCTCTTCTTCGGGGTCTCCTCCCGGTGGGACCTCACCAGGGAGGCGTTAAGGAGGCATCAGAATCAGATGCCGAAGCCACCTCATCTGGCTCATCTCGATGTGGAGGAGAAGCGGCTCGACTCTGAGCCCCTCCCGGATGACCGAGCTTCTCACCTTATCTCTAAGGGAGAGCCTGCGGAGAAAACTCATTTCGGCAGCTTGTATCCGGGATCTCGTTCTTTCGGTCACGACCCATAGCTCGTGACCATAGATGAGGGTTGGAACGTAGATCGACTGGTAAATTGAGAGCTTCGCCCTTTGGCTCAGCTCCTTCTTCATCACGACAGACCGATACAACATCCGCATCACAGCAGACGCTGCACCAATCCGCCTGTCGATCTCTCGCTCCCTCCTGCCCTCACTCGTGAACAAGACCCTAAGATACTTAAACTCCTCCACTTGGGGCAAGATCTCCCCCGACACGGAGGGGGCACTCCACCCTTTTCCGACTGAGGACCATGGTTTCAGATTTGGAGGTGCTGATTTTCATCCCAACCGCTTCACACTCGGCTGCTAAACGCTTCAATGAGAGTTGGAGAGCCCTGTTTGAAGGAGCCAACAGCACCACATCGTCTGCAAAAAGCAGGGATGCAATTCTGAGGCCACCAAAACGGACCCCCTCAACGCTTCGGCTGCGCCTAGAAATTCTGTCCATAAAGGTTATGAACAGAATCGGCGACAAAGGGCAGCCTTGGCGGAGTCCTACCCTCACTGGAAACGATTCCGACTTACTGCCGGCAATGCGAACCAAACTCTGACATCGGTGGTATAGTGACCGAACAGCCTGTATCAGGGGGGGGGGGGGGAGGTACTCCATACCCACGAAGCACCCCCCACAGAACTCCCTGAGGGACACGGTCAAACGCCTTCTCCAAGTCCACAAAACACATGTAGACTGGTTGGCCGAATTCCCACCTACCCTCGAGGAGAGTTCAAAAAGCGAAACACGACGAGGTCTATAGCAATAGCAGTCAATGAGCAAGGAAGTAGCAAGGCAAAATGCAATTCTCCAGCAACAACTCCTTAAATGCAGAGTGTGACTAATCATAGATTGACAGCAGGTGTGCAAAGAAGTCCGCTAATGCCACCTGCTGGCCAGACTGACACAGAACCGTGACGTCCCTCAACGGACGCCTCCTGGCGGACCACCTGGCTTCGATGGGTGCGCAGCGTGGAAGGTGCGGAGAAGGGACGGATCCAAGATCCAGGAGCGGGGGACCCATTGCCGATCCTCCGGGCCGTAGCCCTCCCAGTCGACCAGGTACTGGAACCCCTTACCGCCGAGAGTCCAGGATTTCCCTCACCGTGTACACCGGGTCACCATCGACAATCCGCGGAGGAGGAGGCGAGGTGGGAGGTGGAGCCAAGGGACTGGAGGCCACCGGCTTAAGCAGGGAAACGTGGAAGACTGGGTGGACCTTCATGGTGGGCGGTAGCCGGAGCTTGACGGAGACGGGGTTGACGATCGATTCCACCACGAACAGTCTCGTGAAGCGGGGCCCCAGCTTGCTCGAAGTGCCGGCCAGACGCAGATCCCTCGTAGACAGCCACACCTTCTGCCCCTCCTGATAGCTTGGTGCCGGGCGACGTCGATGATCTGCAATCTGCCGGTTTCTGGTGGCGGTACGCGACAGGGCTGCCCGGGTCTCCCTCCACACGTGATGGGCCCGCTTGAGATGGTGCTGTACCGACGGGACTTCCACCTGCCCCTCCTGTGATGGGAAAAGCGGAGGCTGATAGCCATAGGCAGACATGAAGGGAGACTGACCTGTGGCTGAGGAGACCAGGGTGTTATGAGCGTACTCCACCCAAGGCAGGTGGACGGCCCAAGATGAGGGACGGTGGAGACATACACATCGTAGCGCCGCCTCCAGGTCCTGGTTCATCCGTTCGGTCTGTCCGTTGGACTGTGGGTGGTATCCCGACGACAGGCTTGCCGTTGCCCCCATGGCGCGACAGAACCGTTTCCACACCCTGGACACGAATTGGGGACCCCGGTCCGACACAATATCCAGCGGGATCCCATGGAGGCGAAAGACGTGGCTGATGAGGAGGTCGGCGGTCTCTAGGGCGGACGGCAGCTTGGACAACGGAATGAAATGGGCGGACTTGGAGAAGCGATGAGGATAACGGACTTTCCCCGGGAAACTGGGAGGCCAGTGACAAAGTCCATTGAAATATGGGACCAAGGTCGAGGAGGAACAGGTAAGGGTCGAAGCAAACCAGCCGGAGGCTGCTGTGAGACCTTACTGCATGCGCAGACGGAGCAGGCCTTGATATAGTCCAAAACATCGCTTCGAAGCTCAGGCCACCAAAACTGCTGAGTGACGAGATGCAATGTCCGGTTAACCCCGGGATGGCATGCCACCTTCGATGTGTGTCCCCACTGCAACACCTACGCGCGCAGATGTGGGGGCACAAATAGCCTTCCGGAAGGACATCCCGCCGGAACTTGGGTTCCCTCTTGGGCCTCCTGGACCCTCCGCTCAATCTCCCACCTAAGCGCTCCCATGATGCGGTGGTCCGGTAGGATGCTCTGGGGTACACCGCTCTTGGCCGCTGGGTCATAGATCCGAGATAGGGCGTCAGGTTTCACATTCTTGGATCCGGGGCTGTAGGTGAGCGTAAAATTGCAGCGTGTAAACAGGAGTGCCCACCGGGCTTGACGGGAGTTCAGTCGCTTGGCCGAGCGAATGTATGCAAGGTTCTTGTGGTCGGTGTACACGGTGAACGGCTCCCTAGTTCCTTCGAGCCAGTGTCTCCATTCCGGTAGGGCTAGCACGACGGCCAACAATTCTCGATTTCTCACATCATAGTGGGCTTCAGCAGGACTGAGACGTCGTGAAAAGAAGGCGCAAGGGTGGATCCTCTGGTCGACTGGTGAACGCTGAGATAGCACAGCCCCCACTCCTGAATCCGAAGCGTCCACCTCTACTACAAACGGAATATCAGGGTTAGGGTGTTGCAACACGGGTGGCTTCGTGAATGACCTCTTTAATTCGGCAAACGCCCTGTCGGCCTCTAAATCCCACCGAAACGGGACTTTGACGGACGTCAACCGGGTCAATGGAAGTGCTTTCTGGTTGTAATTACGAATAAAACGACGTTAGAAATTAGTGAACCCCAAGAAACGTTGTTACTGCTTCCTCGTAGCGGGTGTCGGCCATTCCACCACTGCTTTAATCTTGGCAGGATCGGCTCTCAGCTGGCCCTTCTCCACGATGAACCCAAGGAATGAAATGGACTCGACGTGAAACTCACATTTCTCTGCTTTGAGAAAAAGACGATTTTCCATTAGACGTTGCAAAATCAGCCTGACGTGGTGTTGATGTTCCTTGATTGTCCTTGAAAATATCAATATGTCATCTAGGTAAACAAAACAAAACACGTTCAAAAAATCTCTCAACACGTCGTTGATTAAACTTTGAAACACGGCAGGAGCGTTGGTAAACCCAAAAGGCATGACTAAATATTCAAAATGGCCCAATGGTGTCTTGAAAGCAGTCTTCCATTCGTCCCCCTCCCTAATGCGGACCTAATGGTAAGCACTGCGTAGATCTAGTTTTGAGAAAACGGATGCTGATTGGAGGAGGGCAAATGCAGAATCCAATAGTGGAAGAGGATATTTGTTTTTTATGGTGATCTCATTTAGTCCCCGATAGTCTACACATGGTCGTAACGACTTGTCTTTCTTTTCAATAAAGAAGAACCCAGCCCCCAATGGGGACTTAGATGGCCTAATGAGGCCAGCCGAGAGTGAACTATCAATGTATTCCCTTAAAGCCTCTTGTTCTGGCTGTGAAACCTGATAAAGTCGAGAACTCGGTAGAGGGACGTTAGTCAGCAAGTCGATGGCACAGTCGTAAGGTCTGTGTGGAGGTAGGGATTGAGCACGATCCTTACTAAACACTTGGCGTAAATCATGATAGATGCTTGGGACGTTGTCCAAGCAAAAGCTCTGTCGCAGGTGGGAGTTGAAACTCCTTCTAACAGGGGATTCCGCCAGACGCTCCCAACAAACACTCACAATACGTTTAGGTCTGCCAGGATGGACCGGCATCTTCCCCCACCACCGGAGCCTACTCACCACCAGGTGGTGATCAGTTGACAGCTCCACCCCTCTCTTCACCCGAGTGTCCAGAACATGCGGCCGCAAAACCGATGATACAACCACAAGGTCCGGCCTAGGGTGTCCTGGTGCCAAGTGCACATGTGGACACCCTTATGTTTGAACAAGGTGTTCGTTATGGACAGTCCGTGACGAGCACAGAAGTCCAATAACAAAACACTCGAGTTCTGATCGGGGGGGGGCGTTCCTCCCAATCACGCCCCTCCAGGTCTCGCTGTCATTGCCCACGTGAGCATTGAAGTCCCCCAGTAGAACAAGGGAGTCCCCAGCAGGAGTACTCTCCAGCACACCCTCCAAGGACTCCAAAAAGGGTGGGTATGCTGAGCTGCTGTTTGATGCATATGCACAAACAACAGTCAGGACCCTTCCCCCCACCCGCAGGCGGAGGGATGCAACCCTCTCGTCCACCGGTGTGAACCCCAATGTACAGGCACTGAGCCGGGGCGCAATAAGCATGCCCACACCTGCTCTGCGCCTCTCACAGTGAGCAACTCCAGAGTGGTAGAGAGTCCAACCCCTCTCGAGAGGACTGAAACCAGAACCCAGGCTGTGTGTGGAGGCAAGTCCGACTATATCAAGTCGGAACTTCTCTGCCTCAAACACCAGCTCTGGCTCCTTCCCTGCCAGAGAGGTGACATTATAAATAAAATGTATTATTATTATTATTATTCCATGTCCCAAGAGCGAGCTTCTGCAGCTGAGGATCGGACCGCCAGGGTCCCCGCCTTTGGCAGCCGCCCAGCTCGCATGCACCCGATCCCGTTGACCCCTCCCACGGCTGGTGAGACCATGAGAAGGGGGACCCACATTGCCTCTTCGGGCTGAGCCCGGCCGGGCCCCATGGGTGTAGGCCCGGCCACCAGGCGCTCACCAACGAGCCCCACCTCCAGGCCTGGCTCCAGGGGGGGGGGGCCCGGTGAGCCGCGTCCGGGCAAGGGAAACTGAGTATCATCGATTTTATTTTTCATAAGGGGCTTTGTGAGCCGTGCTTTGTCTGGTCCGTCACCTAGGACCTGTTTGCCATGGGTGACCCTGCCAGGGGCATAAAGCCCCTGACAACTTAGCTCCTAGGATCATTGGGACACACAAACCCCTCCACCACGGTAAGGTGACGGCTCACGGAGAGGTATGCTTTAATTATTTTCTTTTATTTATTTACTTTACTTGTGACATAAAATATTTCATTTGTAAAGTATAAAGTAATTTTCTGAAATTACTTTACAATTGAACTTTAAAATAAAATGAAAAGCTGACCACTGAGCTGACATTAGCAACAGGCATTGTTTTGCTGAATGATTCAGACACATTTTACTACCTATGACAAAAATGCCTACCACAAAACCGACGATGGAAGTTGAGTTCCAAGTGTCGTCACCAAGCAGTCTTGTCTGCAGAACTGCTCACTCATGTTATCTTCCTCACCCACATTATGCCGCATAACTTTATGTTGTTTAAGTAAATGAAAAATAACAACAACCTAAATTTAGAACGCAAACTGAAACACAACGACGTTTTGTCAGTGGTGTAATTTTAGTCAGACATCGTTACGCATATATGCCAGTTGTTTACAAACATTCTGAAAAGGTTTGTTGCCTCTGATCAAGGTGAGTGGGAGTCCCAGCAGTTCACTCGGCGGGCTGCTTGGGGGCGCTGTTGACCGAAACGCGTAAGACGCCATCTTGAGGAGACCACGAACCAACGCTGGTTGGCGATAACTGACAACAATTTTAGGCGCATCAGGATGAGATTACTGAATTCAAAGTGAACCCGTGTCACATGGGCTGTGGGCTATAAATATTAAGAGAGGGACAAGAAGAGCTGTTGGACTAATGTTTACCGTGTTGGGTTGTTTTTATGACGCAACGCCCGCTGTAGCCTGATGGCCAGCTAGCTGCTGTGTGGACCCGAGGCCTGTTCGGAGGAGGAAGGGTAGTGACGGCGCAAAATGCTCGACTACCCCTGACTCCCAACCAGACTGTTCCTAGACAGAGACACGCTTCGAGTTGAACGACGAGCACAATGCACTTAATTTTTTTTTTAAAGCTGTTCACTTTCCGATTTTTTTGAGGGAGCGATGGGGTGCTGTTAGAAGCTCCGAACGACTGTGAATGCCGTGGCGTGTGTTCTGAATTCCCAGTCCGAGACATGTCATCCAACTGCAGCAGCGCAGCGCCTGTCAACGCTAGCAAAACCAAGACGAAAAAAAAGCA
This sequence comes from Hippocampus zosterae, assembly GCF_025434085.1. Lineage (NCBI taxonomy): Eukaryota > Metazoa > Chordata > Actinopteri > Syngnathiformes > Syngnathidae > Hippocampus > Hippocampus zosterae. The sequence goes on along the minus strand of NC_067463.1, from coordinate 2,562,881 downwards.
TTTTATAGGACAGAAAGTGAAACTGTTTCGTGCAAGCGAACCCATCCTCAGCGTTTTAATGTGGGGTGTGAATCACACGGTAACTTTTCTTTTTTCTTTTTTTTTTTTTAAAGTGCTTCGATTGACTTTTGAGTGGTGTGTTTATGTTGCTGTTTAGATTTAGCTTGTCTGTTAATCACTTGCACTCCTCTAAAACCAGGACGATGTGAGCGTAATTCATCGACTGATATGTCCGTTTTATTGTGACGCTTGTGTGCTTCGGAGGGTGCAAGACGGTTTCAATTGTCACCCCGTTGCACGGTAGTTTGGCTGTTGCATCCGTGTGTCTTTTGTATGTGCCACTCTGCAGATTAATATACAACACTGAGCTCGTCCTCAGTTGGTTGCAAATTTGAATTCCAAACCTTTTGCGTATGTTGTCCGTGCTATTGACTGGAGTGCTGTCGCCGAATGTGCAGGCATTGTGGGAGGGGTGTGACCGGCAGCTGGAGCTGCAGGGTTCTCATTTTCGCTTACGCTGCTGTAGAAGGACTTCTGTTTTTAATCGACACTCAATGGACACTTCATTAGGTACACCCGCGCATGCTTCATAATAGATAATGGAAGAGATGCATCAAGTTTGCCCGCTCTTCCAAACGTGATATTGCCTGAACCTTCCCTGTGGTCGGAGCTATTTTAAGGTGTTTCCCCTTGAAGAGGCAACATGATTGATGCGTTGTAAGCACACCTATCTCACAAATATGAGGTTCAGGGTTCAACTCTCAGCCCCGGGCTTCGTGTAGGAAGTTCGTGTTTTATCCGGGACAGTCTGCTTAGTACTGAAATACCTGAATGCATTAATGTCTGAGTACTGTGATCGGTTATAACCCAAATTTGCGTGGACATCCTAATCATGCCCACTTCACCCTGTGAAAATATCAAAATAGAAGTCCAACAATGAATCAGTTAATCGACAACTCATCGATAATTGTCCTTGAGTGTTTTGAAAGGCACTTATAAATAAAATGTATTATTATAATTTTAGATGATCAGTTAATCATTCGGGTACCTTTTTTAAAATATTAAAATAATTGCCCAATTTGCTCAAAATGTCAGTTTCTCTGCAGCAAGTATCTGATTTCTGTAGTCCTCAATGAAAGCAAATTGTTTAGCTTTGTGTTGAATCCAAATAAAATACTTGCTTTTACTTTCAAAAACAGTTTTTTTTTGCCTATTTTCTCACATTAGGAACTAGACAAGCAACTGAACCATAATTATTTTTTTTCTGCACTGTTAATTTGAAATTATGTCCTGTTTTTTAATAAAGGGGTGGAAATTAAAACATGCTTTAAAAGAATCTGATTCACGGATTCATTGATCAAATAAGAGAGATAAGATATAATCATTAGTTGCAGCCCTATATCAAATAATAACTAATATATTAAAGATGCTGTGCGCAGTCAATGGTTTTCTGTTCATAGGCACAGAAAAAGCGTAAAAACTGATCAGTCACCACCAAACTTTATGTAGATGTCACTACTCATGCCCACTTTAACCTCCTAAAAATATCAGAACAATAACCCCAATTAGGATGGATGCTATACATAATAAACTAAAGTTGTTTTTTTTAATAAAAAAAAATACAAGTGTTTAGACTGTAATTGGGTGAATTTTTCTCCAGCTACCTTGTACATTCCAAAAACATGCCATAACTGAAGACTTTTTTTATAGGTGTGAAAGAGAATGTCTTGACATGGCCATCGATTGTTGTGTGACCAGTCAACATCATATGTGACTCTTATAACGATTCGCCTATCATTTGAATAAATAGGTTACTAAAATAATCACCTTCATGCAGTGCTCTTCAACACCACTGCAAATTACAATCACACACGCGAATGAATACCTCTCTGACAGTGTCAATCAAAATCAAAACAATCCAATTAATTGGGCCCGAAAATTATGCTTTATGCTTTCTGTGAACAGTTGTTTCCAGCCTCATTGCCAACCCAACTATGTATGTACTGTATGTGGCAGAAGAAAAGGAAAAACAAATCTAAATTTGGGTGCAGATCCACACACACACACAAAAAAAGAAAAGACAGTTGTCAATCGCTTTGTTATGTTAATTATTACTACTTACTGGTTTTGAGTGTGATGTTGTCAACCTCAGCTTAATTATAACAACAGGGATCTGCCCTATACTTGCATAAACCGCAGAGCAATCGGCTAAACCTGTACTGTCACTGTTAAAAATATCAATACCGTTGTTCACCAAAAAAAACAAATTCATGGATACAGCACTTGTGTTGAATCTTGTATGATTGCGCAGCTGTTCTAAATGTAGCTGGTGACCATGCATCACAGTCACATTAAGTTGAGCCGAGTAAGACGCACGGTATTAATAGCAAATGTTGCAGGCTGTCTAATAAGCAATTTTATTTTAAATGGTGAAAAGTGCCCATGCAGGTCTGCCAGTTTATTGCACGCAATGCACTTTGTATCGGTTATTGTATCAAAGCATGGGGTGATATTTATTTTTTTTGTAAATTGCATCTCTGATATTCTGTGGATGAACTTTGGGAGTGGCTCTGTGGCTGCAGCTCATGAACAAGTTTGATCTGTGGTGTGAGCAGGCAGCCATCAGACGGCAAGATTTCATCTTCTCATCAGCAATAGGTTGCATTTTGAAGCTTGAAGATAAGAGGCAGTATTTTGGTGCTCAGCTAAGATTATGGATTTGGTTGGTACATTTTTAAAAGTTTGGAGAACATTTTAAAATCTAATGGCAATAAAATGGGAATGTTTGCATTTGGTTGCACTCCACAGTCTGTCCGTTTTGTTTTTTTAATTGTTTCAGAACATCACGGCTGAATATGATTTTCTTTGAAATAGTGGAGCTGTATTTCTTTGGTGGTCATCAGCAAGTGTTTTGAAAGACGTCTTTTCACATGGCAGCGCAATTCATTTTACCTTTCAATGTTTTGTCTTGAATAGTAAATATGTTGTGTTATGCCACAACATGAGTACTGCAAAGTTTGCTACCTACAGAAATTATGTGACCAATACAATGTGAAGCCAAATTCAATGTGACCAATCCAATGTTGATCTACACGAATACCCTAATAGCTTGTTTCAGTATTATGCAAATGAAAAGATATGTTTTTATTATTATTATTATTATACAAATGGTCAAATTTGACCCTGATACCCATTTCAAATTTGGACTTTTGGTTGTTGGTTTGGGCGGCCCGGTAGTCCAGTGGTTAGCACGTCGGCTTCACAGTGCAGAGGTCCATCTCCGGCCTACCTGTGTGGTGTTTGCGTGTTCTCCCCGGGCCTGCGTGGGTTTTCTCCGGGTGCTCCGGTTTCCTCCCACATTCCAAAAACATGCGTGGCAGGCTGATTGAACACTCTAAATTGTCCCTAGGTGTGAGTGTGAGTGCGAATGGTTGTTCCTTTCTGTGTGCCCTGCGATTGGCTGGCAACTGATTCAGGGTGTCCCCCGCCTACTGCCCGAAGACAGCTGGGATAGGCTCCAGCACGCCCTGCGACCCTAGTGAGGATCAAGCGGCTCGGAAGATGAATGAATGAATGGTTGTTGGTTTGACCAAATAATGGATTGATAGACTCTCAAGCCAAAGCAGAACCTCCACGGATGTGGTGAAACATTTCCTGTAATCTTGCAGTTGTGCATTTCAGGAACTCTATGGGGATTGAAAGATCGTGGTTGCGTGTGAATTGTTAGTTGAGTTGAAATTGTACTGTCTGCGACTGAACTAAGGCTTTTTTCAAGTCCTGTTGGAGCACAACGTCATCATTTCTATTGACAACAGCTTGCTCTGAATGACTCTTGGTGAACGCGTGCAAGACATTGTTCAACTTGCATTTTACTTTTCAGCAGGGGATCATTTTCATGTTCTTTCTTTGATCTATGTATTATTCTTACACTGCCGACAATATCTGTTTCTATTTCTCTCTTTCTCCCAGCTGTCTGATCCATTGCTGTTTTCCTCCGTCAGGTTAACGAGTTAAGTAATGTGCCTGTACCAGTCATGCTGATGCCAGATGATTTTAAAGCCTACAGTAAGATCAAAGTGGACAACCACCTATTTAACAAGTAGGTACATTGATGTTCCTATGCTCTTGTTGCCCATAAAGGCACTTCTGAGAAAACAGTAGACGGCAACCACTTAAAAAAATATTTTTCAGAAGTGTTTGACTGCTTCTGTGCCTGAAATGGTCAGAATGAGTCAGATTTCCTCCAATATGACCACAGTGTCAAATATTTCATGTTTTCTGTAACCATTCTTTCGTAATCCTCCATTTTGTTGTTGGGAAACGGTACACGTACCATCCAATGCCCCTCCCAGAAAAGGAAGCTCGAATTTTAGTCGCGAACCTTTTCTACAGCCCAATCAAAGGAAAGATGTTGTTTTTCCTACCATATAAAACACCTAATTTGATAAGATAAGATATCCTTTATTTGTCCCACACTGGGGAAATTTACAGCCTACATCAGCAAGAGTGTGGGTAGAAAGAAGAAAAAACAAACAAACACCGTTCAATTAAGTGCAATATAAATACAAAATGGATAAATCGCAGTGCTATTTACAATTGTTTTTCACATCATTCAATTATTATTATTATAATTATTATTTTTATTCAGCAGCCTGACAGCACTCTGGAGGAACGAAAAGAATTTGCATGCTTTCAACATTTCCAGGGACCAAGAATCGTAACATACTTTACACTGCACATTTTTTTGCCTTTCTGAGATTATTTGCTTTTGAAAAGGCCGCCCTGTCTCATAAGTCACTGCCCCATGTAACTGCTTTGCCAATGGCCAGCCCCATTTTTCTTTGCATTATGACAAAAGGCGAAGCCATGGGTAGCTGCATGTTGAGCCAAGAGTCTAAAAAAGTGTGAATTGCGATGCACACGCAAGCCTCTGCAATCGCCCCACCTATCAAATATATTCAAATTTTCAGAAGTTAATGGCAATTTGTGCTACCAACAAAACTCCATGCAGCTATGCTTACCTTTACCTCTGCTGCTATGTTGCAGCACAATCTGGTGAAATTTAGAATTGCTCGCTCACAGGCACAATTTCGGAAAGGGGCAGCTCACGAGATTTACTGGGTTGTTTGGTTTGATGTGGCGTGGTCCTCCAGACATCCAACCATTTGCACAGCATCAATTCACAAGTCTGTAATTGACCATAATATGCGGCCTAAATGTTTCTGTGTCTCTCAAAACTGGGCATTTTCTCTTGAACCCTTTCATGCACCAATAATGATAAACTGTCCCCTAATAACGTGATAAGCTGTCCACTGGAGTAACCGCTGTCCGTGAAGGGGTTAAACAGACCAAAAACATCAATTGGAAAAGCATTAGTGTGGGTGTGTCTAATGAAGTGCACAGTGAATGTCTTCCTCCCCTTCCAGAGTGACAAAAGTGTACTGCTTCCTCGTCACATGTCACAAATGTTTTTTTGAATCTCCTTTTGAATGGGATGTTGGCAAAGCGTCAAAGTCATATTCTTATCCAAAAGGCGCAAAAAAAAAAGATTTGCAATAATGTGCAAGAGTCGGACGAAACGAGCAAAGGTAACATCGCTTTGCTGTGTGACTTGTCCCTTGTCAGAGAAAACCTTCCTAGTCGCTTTAAGTTCAAAGAATATTGTCCCATGGTGTTCCGAAACTTGAGGGAGAGATTTTGCATCGATGACCAAGACTACCAGGTAAGCGCTAAGTGACAAGAAGTCATTTTGTAATCGGATGAGCTCCTGCACTTATCGGCGAGGTCTTGAAGGAAATCTGTTGTTCTCTCTCGCAGAACTCTCTCACGCGAAGCGCTCCCCTCAACAGCGACTCCCAGGGTCGTTTTGGTAATCGCTTCCTCTCCAGTTACGACCATCGATTTGTAATCAAAACTGTGTCCAGTGAGGACATCGCTGAGATGCACAACATCCTCAAAAAATACCACCAGGTAGAATTCTTGCTCGCCGTTGAATTTGCTTGACAGCGTTTTATGCTGACATTTACTGTTGGGCGGATATTTTGGAAGTTGAAATCGAGCCTGGAAGAATTTTCATTTTCTGAATGTGCCTTTAAACCAGGGGTGCCCAACCTCTTTTGACCAAAAATCTGCCTTTCCATCAACCAACCTCCCGCGTTCGACCCGTTACCGCACACGCGCGCAGACGCACACATGCCCTGATGAGCAATAGCCACCAAAAAACAAACAAAACTAGACCCATGAGTTAGTGAAAATCACTGCCTGCCTTTATCAAGACCTGACGCTGAGTTGTGGGATGCGCTTTTACAGCATGTTCACAATCCCAGCTCACGTATACTGTTTTAAAATGCTTCTCCTGGCACTCCAGATTGCCATTCTTTGCCAGTGCCATTGGTGAATTGTACACAAAACGCACTTTGCCTGATAATAATAATAATACTAATAATAAAGGCAACATCGCAACAGCTCTGATCACAAGCTGCAATTGCACACACACACACACACACACACACACACACCCATTGCGATCAATTTGGGACCATTCCGCGAGCTACTGTCGATCGGGACCCACTCGTTGGGCACCCTTGCTTTAAAGTTTAAACAATATAGCACTTGGGAGAATAATTAACTTGATTCTGTGTCTTTGGTACCTCACTGCCACTCTTTGTGTCTTAGCTGTACCTCTCTACTTTCCGTTATCCGCAGTTTATAGTGGAGTGTCACGGCAACACGCTGCTCCCTCAATTTCTGGGTATGTACAGGCTTACAGTGGACGGGGTGGAGACGTACATGGTCGTGACCCGGAATGTCTTCAGCCATCACCTCACTGTTCATCGCAAATACGACCTCAAGGTAATTTGGTGAGCGTGCTCATGTGTGTCTGCCTGTTATTTCTCAAATTTTTAACACAGGTTAGCGCAGCAGCCACATACGTGATATGCAGGTCACTAACCCGCTCTCGAACCACGACCTGCACCATGAGGATAGAAGCATACGAATCAATTAAGCTCTTTCTCTCCATCTCATTTGCAAATCCTGTTTGCCCAAACTGGATATTCATTGGCGAGTTCTGAATGAGTTTTCACGTTTCACCTTAATATTAGGGCTGAACGATGAAATGCATGACAAAATGCAATTTGCTAATTGTAAAGACTGCAAGTTGAAAGGTCAATGGGAGCAGAGGGCTTTACTGCAAGCAGCAGCATCAATGCTGGAATAAAAAAGCGTGCTCATTCTGCTCAATTTTTCTTGAGTTTTCCATCTCTGTGCGCACGACTTGAGCGGCGACCAATGAAAACGCATCCTCCGGTCAAATCATTTGAAAATGGAAGGCCCCTCGCCCCACCCTGCAAAGTTTTCACTGATCGCATAATTTTAAGGGCATAAAGACATCTGCCTTGACTTGGCCAGATGTTGCATTGTCCGATTTCATGAGTGAAAAGATTTGACTTCTCATGAAATTGATCAGGCACCGGTGCAGCTTGTGATGCCTGCTGGCACTTTTGAAATCGGAAGCTGTTGTGTCATTTAAGCGTCATATAATCATACGTTCCCTTCACTGCAGCACGCTGTACGTGTGATGTGACTGACCGGAGCTCGATAGACGTACATTTTTATACACCTCTATTTTATTTATCTTCTCGATGGTTGAGAAGTTGAATGTTTAAGAAGTGCGGTCCACGTTTCAGTATCATGTTTCATGAGACATGAAGTTTGATATTTTGAGGTAGTACAGTCGGTGCTTTGTTTACTGTAATCCACACTTGCGAGTTTGTGTGATTTCTTGAAGTCATTTATGTGACCTGCTTGAAGCTAAAAGTGCATGTTAAGATGTAGTTAGTGTGAGAAAATGTTCACTTGTTTTGCTGCCCGGTGGTGGTAGCATTTAGCGTTGAACAATGATGTGCAGTGGAACTGAAGAAGACGTAACTGTCGTTCATGGAAGTCCAAAGAGAGAGTCAAAAAAATGAGATTAATGACACATTTGTGTCTGCTTGCAAATTGCAGGAAAGAAAAACACTAAAGAATCCTGTCAATGTTTTTTTATTGCAATTTAGAATCAGTCCCCAAGTTTTCCAGTTTTATCAGTTTCCCTCCAAACCGCAATTCTGGGAGGAAATTCTATAGAGGCAGCAACCTTACTCTACATGGGATTTCACGTTCAATGAATCGGAGACAGAAGGGCGGCCTAGGGGTCGACTGGTTAGCACGTCGGCCTCACAGTGCAGCGGTACCAGGTTCAATTCCAGCTCCGGCCTCCCTGTGTGGAGTTTGCATGTTCTCCCCGGGCCTGCGTGGGTTTTCTCCGGGTCCTCCAGTTTCCTCCCACATTACAAAAACATGCATGGCAGGCCTAGTTGTTTGTCTCTGTGTGCCCTGCGATTGGCTGGCGACCGATTCACGGTGTCCCCCGCCTACTGCTTGAAGACAGCTGGGATAGGCTCCAGCACGCCACGTGACCTTTGTGAGCATCAGCGAATCAGAAAATGGATGGTGGCAACGATCGTCACAATGCATTTCTTTTTGTTTGCACAGTCTGTGCTTAATCTGCAATCATTTATTTGCAGTCATACCCTGCCCAAATCCAAAATGCTGTTGCAATGATGGTGGTTTTGCAATCTAAATCATATTTTGAGGTCTGAATTATGTCCATCCCGAATGGACAGCACTGAGGTCTCCACAAACTTTTGTCGCATTGGAGTCTGTATCTGATTAACGCCTTCCAAAACCAACAAACCCAATGGGAGTTATCGACAACGGTGCTGTACTGTATTTTTCCGTTTTTCCTTTTCTTGTTTCATCGTGGCTTCACTGCCAGCAGTCGTGAACGTTGTGGCCCGCCCCCAATTTCAGATTTCTTTCATGGCAATGCCTTTTCAGAAAGTCTGACGTGAACCCACGAATCATGCTCCTTGTGTTATCATCTATTTCTGTCATGTCTATTTATACCGATATTTCTTCTTTTAGGGTTCCACGGTCTCAAGGGAAGCAAGTGACAAGGAAAAGGTACATTTGATCCCCCCCACCACCCCGAAAAAAATTAAATAAGACAACAAATGGAAGCAATGAATTTTGATCTATTTTCGATGAGCGTTCGTTTGATCAGGGAGTGGTGTTTGTGCGGACAAACTGGAATTTGTTGATGTTTGTTGAAGACGGATGCAAAGAAAATTTTGCATGCCCTATCGTCTGCTCTCCTCAGGCGAAAGAGCTCCCCACTTTCAAAGACAACGACTTCCTGAATGAAGGCCACAAGCTGCAAATAGGAGACGACAACAAGAAGTACTTCTTGGACAAGCTAAAACATGATGTTGAGGTAAATTTGTCGGAAGCACGGCTGACATTTGCTGTTTACGCCGTGAAGCAAGGAGTTTTTGTTTTTAATCCCCCCCCCCCCCCCCCCCCGAAATACGGCCCTGCAAATTGATTGGAGTCCACAAAATGCAATGGTGTGTGTGTTTCAGTTCCTGGCCACTCTGAAGATCATGGATTACAGTCTTCTCGTGGGGATCCACGATGTGGATCGAGCCGAGCAGGAGGAGATGGATGTGGAGGCTGGTGCCGATGAGGAAGAGTATGAGAATGACGGAATGGGTGGAGGCGTGCTCACTGGCTCCTTTGGCACACCACCCGACAGCCCAGGAAACCCCGTCAACTGTGGCTTCTTTGGGCCCGGGGACTTTGACCCCTCCGTTGATGTTTACGCAATCAAGAGCCATGACAGTCAGCAGGAACTTTTTACGCTCTTCTATTTTTGCATATCACTTGCTCTTTCTTTGCATTTGCTGAAATAGTGTTAACATGTTTTTTTTTTACCCACTGAGCCAATCCATCATAATTAAAACTCATTTTTTATGAAAGTAGAACCACCTGATGAGTCCCCCCCCCCTCCCCCAGGTTCTGTCAAAAAGGAGGTGTACTTCATGGCGATCATCGACATCCTCACACATTACGATGCGAAGAAAAAAGCTGCACATGCTGCCAAAACTGTGAAACACGGGGTGAGCGTCATGACTTTTTAGTTCGCTTTGGTCCGGATCTGGTTACGTAAGATGACATTAAGCAGCATCTTGCCGTTTGGTTACTCAGATATTCAACAATAATTTGCTTAGGAAATTTCAGAGTGAAATGATCCGGGAATACTTGGCGTAAAGGTTATTCAAATTCTACAAATGCTTCGGAAAGATGCCTCAATGAACCGTTAACCCACTTGACAAGTGCCGAATGTTACATATCGGATGTATTTAATCATGGAAATCAATGAACGCTACTTTGTTACACCCATAACACAGATTTTTCTGGATATTTGAAGAAAAGAAAAAAATTCCATCATCTGACATGAATGGCGTCCAATACGGCATGGTGTCGGGCCACCCTGACCAGAATGCCTTTCATGAATGCGATTAAATTAACACGATATTGTTTTAAAAATGTATACAGGTATATATCATGTCCACATTGAAAAGTCTTTCAGCCACACTGCTTTCAGCTGTTCATATCAAGGAGTGCTTGTTGCATCCTATTTTGCCCTGACCCAGCTCCTTCCAAGCTACGTCTGGCTCGCTAATTTGGCTAAACACGATGCAGAGCCGCAAGTTCCGTTTCACGTCTGGTCTCAGCGCAGCACAAATTACTAAGCATCTCCTCCATGCCAGTGAATGAGCAACACTTCTTACAAGTATCATCACAAAAAGAGGACAGGGGCCTCGGTAACCAGTGAAAGACAGACGAGCCATGCTAATTGTATTGTATTTAGCGAGGGGGGACTGAAGAACGCACTCTGTGCCAGACGTTCGCTCGGGTAACATCATCTCACGTGATGTTGCCCGCTAGATTGCGCAGATTATGCAATACCAGTGATCAGTAAATGCCGCTTTTGCTGCATTTACGTGAAAAACAATTGTAAATAGCAGAGCAGAGAGTATCTATATTTATATTGCACTTAATTGAACTGTGTACATTGAAACTGAAACGTTTATTTTTGTGAATGCAAACACGTTGTTTTTCTTCTTTCTACCCCCCAGTTTTGCTGTAGACTGTAAATTTCGCCAGTGTGGGACAAATAAAGGATATCTTATTTGGTTTGTTAGAAGTGAGGAAGTTAATGAAAGAATGTCATTGGCAGGATCATCTTCCAAGTTTCCTTTTCATCCGTTTGGTCCCTCTTTCTCATTCCCTGACTCGTGTTTTCCAGGCAGGGGCAGAGATCTCGACGGTGAACCCGGAGCAGTACTCCAAGCGCTTCTATGAGTTCATGTCCAATATCTTGTCATAGACTCTTTTCCACTCTGCCTGCCCAGCCACTCACAGATCTGGCACACGTGTGTACACAACACACACACACACAGTCTCTCTTGTCCTCAGCCTCTTCAAAGAGCCCATGGTTAGGTTATGTGTTGAGGCTTTTACAGAACTGCAAACACAAATGAACAGTGCCCCCCTCGTCCCCCGTTTTGGAAAGAGCATCCTGATAACTTCCTTTGTTTAGCTGAATTTTCGTTTGACTTGTTGCTCCTCTGTTTCCGCGTCCTACCTTATCACTCCTCTCGCCAGCGCAGGAACTGTCTCACTGATGCCTTGAGTTAGTGCCCACGCCTCAGCACCGTCTTCCCACTTTCTCTTCATGTTGTGATTCCTTGATTTCCATTGGATGTGTACACAAACACAGATTGCATGACATACTATTTTAGCAGCCTTCTTTGTGCTTCTTTCAGTATCGACAACAGAAAAATCCAACCTACTGCTGATAATTTGGAATAACCGAATGTAAACGTTCTTACTGATGATGTAGACTAATAAGTAAAAGAATGCAGTTATCAATATGCATGGCTGATGTGCACATGAGACTCCACCAGTTAGTTCAACATTGAACCGCTGACCTCAACATCCGAGTGTTACAATGAAAATAGGAACGACACGCACGCACAAATCGGCGTTTGAATGTTATATTGCCACATTGGTTTTAACAAATTTTGGAATATTAAACATGAGCATGGTAAAGGTTGGTCAATGAAAAAAAGAGCAATTTAAAAAAGGGGGAAATTCAGCAGCAAATAAATGGTTTTATCACAATACAAATCATTTTTTAAAAAATATCTTGTTTACATTGATGTAGCAATGTTGTTTGTATACAGTATTGTTTTGTTAACAAAAAGACAGAGAAAAAAAAGGTTACTTGAAAATGATTCATTGCATATTAAAGGGAGTTTTATCTTGTGTTTGATTATTTCTGTATTAACTGCAGTGTTAGTATGTTGCATGTATAGGGCAGGGCCAACCCATGATGGCCTTTACCCATGGGCTTACCTGGGCTGGCCAGACATGAATGAGAGGTTTATCAGAATTTTGTTTTTAATTTGTTGATGTTTCATTCACTTCATACTTAGCATGAGTTGATCAACCTCCAGACGATTCTCTGCAGCAACATGGCCATCATGATAGTGTGCGCCAAGAGTGGGCCTGTCAGAAATCTGTTTCAGATGATTCTGCCACTAACTGAACTTTGTCGCTGCACCAGTTCACGAAACCCGCTCGGAGAGGCCAGCTATCAGAAGGCATTAAATTCCACATTATTCTGCCATTTATTTATTTATTTATCAACCAAATCACTGGGGTAGGGTGACACGGTGGTCAACTGGTTAGCACGTCCACTTCACAGTGCAAAGATGCAAGGTACAATTTCGGCTCCGGCCTTCCTGTTTGGAGTGGATCTTCTCCCCGTGCCTGCATGGGTTTTCTCTGGGCACTGCAGTTTCCTCCCACATTTCAAAAACATGCGTAGCAGGTAAACAGAACACTCAAAATTGTCCGTAGGCGTGAGTGTGAGCGCAAATGGTTGTTCGTCTCTGTGTGCCCTGCAAGTGTGCTGATTCATTGGCCAATCACACTCCCGCAAAATCAACTCCAGATACACATGAGTGATCCCTGGGTGCCTGTTTGTTAGCATTGCTGAGAGGATCGAAGCGGCGACTATCGCGACGGTAGTGAGAACCACAAGCGCGAATCCTTCCAATCATGCAAAGTGTGGGACGAATAAAGGTTTTCTTATCTTAAAGGCGTGGAAGGTTACAAGTTAGTTTAGGTTTCAGGGCATATGAACTTCGACTTGCATGGTTTAATCTTTTGAGACAAGCATACTGGCAGAAGTAACCAGGTTGTCTTTGAGCCAGGGGTGAACTACTGAAATAATTTCAAGAACTATGATTTGACATCTTGAGTAATATGCTTTATAATTTGAGTTACTTCAAATTTCTTTTACAGTTCAAACCACATTTCCAATTCTTCTGAGCTTGTAAATAGTGGTGGAACGATGACTGAATAAAGATATATTGGCAATTACTGGTGCTGTTAATTTAAGGCAGCTATGGGTTTTGTTTTGTTTTTTTTAAACACAAAATGTGACCACAGAGCACCCCAAACATTACACCAACCAATGGTTGGGCTTCATTTGGGTTTAGCTATAAGATATATAGGTACTGTATTGAATTAATGTCTAAAGACACACGTTGACAACCTCCACGTAGTGAGCCCTAGTAATCTACAAATCTGTAGAACGAATGTCAACAATCAGAGACAGCAACCCTCCGGGGTGGTAAAAGGATAAACCCTTGGCCCCGGAGAGCTGTGAGAAGAATCAGCCCAGAGCACGTGCCCTTATCAGGCCATGCAAATCCATCTGTTGCATGGGCTGGAGTGACAATAATGCAGCTAAATGTGGAAGGCCTTACTAAAGCAAAATGTGCAATCATGGAATATCTTATGGAAAAGAGACAGCAACCCTCCGGGGTGGTAAAAGGATAAACCCTTGGCCCCGGAGAGCTGTGAGAAGAATCAGCCCAGAGCACGTGCCCTTATCAGGCCATGCAAATCCATCTGTTGCATGGGCTGGAGTGACAATAATGCAGCTAAATGTGGAAGGCCTTACTAAAGCAAAATGTGCAATCATGGAATATCTTATGGAAAAGCACAATGCAACAGCAATCCTCCTGCAAGAAACCCACTTACTGGATCATTCCAAACTCAAGATCTCTGACAACCTGGCTGCTTGCACCAACAGCAGCATACATGGAATAGCCTCTTTTGTGAAGAACTCTGCCACCTGGAACCCGATCAACTCATCGCAAAGTGAAAGTGAAGTGGAATAGACGGCAATGGAAATTGAATGAATTGAATGATCTCTCGCTCCCCCCTGCCCTCACTCGTGAACAAGACCCCAAGATACTTAAACTCCTCCACTTGGGGCAAGATCTCCCTCCGACCCGGAGGTGGCACTCCACCCTTTTCCGACTGAGGACCATGGTTTCAGATTTGGAGGTGCTGATCTTCATCCCAACCTCTTCACACTCGGCTGCGAAACGCTCCAGTGAGAGTTGGAGAGCCCTGTTTGAAGGAGCCAACAGCACCACATCGTCTGCAAAAAGCAGGGATGCAATTCTGAGGCCACCAAAACGGACCCCCTCAACGCTTCGGCTGCGCCTAGAAATTCTGTCCATAAAGGTTATGAACAGAATCGGCGACAAAGGGCAGCCTTGGCGGAGTCCTACCCCCACTGGAAACGATTCCGACTTACTGCCGGCAATGCGAACCAAACTCTGACATCGGTGGTATAGTGACCGAACAGCCCGTATAGATATAGACTTGACTCAGTGGCTGCCTAAAGAACAAGCTGGCTTCGACATGGACACTGTACCACCCAGCAAATAATCAAGCTGACCAGTTATAATGAAGATAGCTTCGAGAAGGGAAACAAGGCTTGAGTTACCTAACTGCGGCATATGACACTGTATGGCATCAAGGCCTGATACTGAAGCTTCTCCAGATGATTCTGGACAAGCAAATGGTATGCTTCCTGAGCAATATTCTGCCAAACCGAAGCTTTGTGCTAAAGACCAGCGACGGACAACGTAGTCAACCCCGCCGCTTGAGAAATGGAGTACCACAGGGATCATGCCTCTCGCCTCTGCTCTTTAACATCTATATCAGCGATATGCCCAAAACGAAGTCTCATCAATATGGATATGCTGACGATCTTGCACTATGCTACTCCCACAAAAGCTGGCGCATGTTGGGAAAATCACTAACTGCTGATATGGCACTGATATTGGAATACCTGAGAACGTGGAGACTTAAATTTAGCTTGGCAAAGACTACCACCACACCTTTCCACCTAAACAACATGGAATCCAAGCAGCAACTCTCTGTCTACCTGCATGGGATTCCACTCCCACATAACCCATCCCCCATGTATCTAGGAGTGAAGCTCAACCGACAGCTCACATATATAAATGGCACATAGATGCTCTTTGTGCCAAAGTAACAGCTCGAAACAATCTGCTGAGACGCCTAGTTGGCTCGTTCTGGGGTGCAAGCACTCACACACTCCGGACAAGTGCTCTTGCGCTTGCTTACAGCACAGCTGAATATACAACACCAGTGTGGTGCCGAAGTACCCATTCAAAGAAGATCGATGTTGCCCTCAACGACACCATGGGGATAATCACAGGATGTCTGCGTCGCACCCCCACGGAGTTCCTACCAGTATTGGCAGGCATTGCCCCAGCCAGCTTACGTAGAGAAAAAGCTACCCACTGCCTTCCTCAACATGCTGTGCTAGACAAAAACCATGCCCTAACCTTGATCGCCGAGGTACAACCTGGAAAGCGCCAAAGGCTAAAATCTTGCCACCCTTTTCCTCATCATGCTGCATAACTTCATGATTCCAACTTTAACATCCTTGAAGCGTGGAGAAGTAGCTGGGATAAAACTGCAAGACCCAACCAGTTCATGGTCCAACCTAACACCGAACCCCCACCTGGTTCAGCCCTACCCCTAACTACTACTAGCTAGCTAGCTACTCAACCGCCTAAGAACTAGGGTAGGCCGTTTCAACAACAACATGTTCCGATGGGGTCTTGTCGAATTACCTTTCTGCGACTGTGGACCAGAACTCCAAAATGCAGAACATCTCATCTACTATTGTCCCATTCATCGATCACCAGATGGCAACTTGAACCTCGCAGCACCTAATGAATCCACTGTCCAATGGCTGCAACGTCTGGACATTTAACACCACAAAGCTGCCCTCATACGCGAGAGAGAGAGAGAGAGAGAGACACACACAATAAGGATTTCTTTTTAAATCAAGGTTGGATTCAGTTTGTCATTAACTCTCTTGCTAGTTATAGCAACATGCACAGGAAGCACATTTCTTCATTTGGTGAATTTTGGGTTGCAGCTGTAAACTACAATCAGTTATATAAATAAATAAACAATGTGCCGACAACCTATATCAGGGGGTGCCCAACCTTTTTTTGACCGAAAATCTACTTTTCCAATACACCAAGCTCCCGCGATCAACTGACCCGTGACTGCAAATGCACGCATAACACACATGCATGCGCACACGCTATGAAGAGCCATAATGGCCCCTAACGAAACTGAAAAATAAAGTACATTGAATAGTTTGTGACCACTGCCTACCTTAGTTGAGACATAACTTTCTTTTGGGTGAAATTGATAGGATGCAGTGTTCACTTACACAAAAATATACTGTATAACACACAGACACATCCTTTTTTCCCCGATTTCCCCCGACACCTTTCGCGATTGGTTTGCAACCAGTCTGCGGGATACTGGTCCGTCCCGATCGATGTATCGGGCACTCCTGACGATAACGAATTTACATTTTTTAATTGAACCAATGTAAATCAATTCCGTTTTCTGCAATATTGTAGTTCTTGAGATATACCTGTAGATATATACCTCATATTTATTTACCGATACCTTGAGAAAATTACAAAACGTCACACTGTGTAACCAAATTTATTTAACAATATAAAGGGAAGGGGAAAAAAACTATGCGCATTGTTTTCAAATAAACCTTTGAGATTGGTGGGGTTTTAATCCATCCTAGCCTTCAAGCTTCTTTTGGTGATCTTGTCTTTTTCACTGGAAGAAAAGACTGTCAATCACTGCACATCTTATTGCTCCGAACCTATCGAAATACTGTCACTGTACTTACATGACATGTACGATGACGCCCATGCCGGACAGTGCGTCCCGATCAAGTGCATTCAGCATGGCCTGCGAAATGGTCTCAAACAGGTCCTCGGGCTCCTGTGTGACCAAGCAAATTTCTAATGTACTATACAGCAAACCCCTGCAAAGTCGTTTGCATCCCCGACCTATCTTAAGATTTCAATGTGACTGTTTCTTGATGACGTTTTTTTTTTTTAATGGTCTTTACATTATGGATTTACACCTATTCCAAGTGGGAAAGCCCCTCTTTTTGACACATAACTTACCAGGTCGGGTTCCCACAAAGATTCACACATGCCGTACATCTGCTCCGAGCAGGTCCCACTCACGACAAAGTCCTCCGTCACCATGGGACATCCGATCAAATCCAGGGAGCAGATGAAGGGCTCAAAGGTCTTCGGATCGAGCCCGGCAATCACAGGCTCGATGTAGTAAGGCCCGAACCTATCAGTGAAAAACACCATGAGATTGCATCTTGTCTGTATCCACCTTTTGAGACTAAAGTGTAGCCATGAAAATACACACACCTCCTTTCATATAGTAGGTTCGACACCATGCTCATGAAAGTTTTGGGTTTGATCTGGCGACCCTCCTTCAGTTCATAAAGGTTCAATCGGAATTTAAGCCTCTGGGATCTGTACACATTATCAAAAATATAAACAAACAAAAAAATTACGACAGTGTTGAATTAACTCAAACTGTCACACACACTTACACTGTCTGAACATCAGTGGCCAGCCCAGCCAGCCCGATGTAAAGCCTCTCGCCCATGGGGAAGAGCTTCTCAAAATCAGTTGTTACCATCTGAGCCTGGATGCCAAATCTGCGGTCGGATGCGATGGCCACACAATTCTTCCCCCTCATGGCCATGACAGCCCCTCCATTGTACGACATAATAGACTGCATGGGGGAGGATGAAGGTGAGATAACACAATTACAGTACAGTATCAAACATTGAAAATGCTGTGAATCACATATAAGTCATGCAGAAACAACATGAGACAAGAATTTTAAAAAATGTAATATTACACCATTTTCTTGTCACTTGACCACCAACTATTAACAAACAACCAGAAGTGAACCAATCTCTTTTTTCGTCAATGGATGCTACAGCTTCTTGTTGACTTTGAAACTTAGCTTGTAGCCGACGTGTGCACATTTTGAGCATGACGTCTCTGATCCACTGGTTAAAGGACACTTTGATTCTCTCCTCTTTCATCTCAAACTGCTTCAAACAACAAAGCATGTGACAGAAAAGTGGTTAGGACTGCACGACTGTCCGTGTTTTATGTTATGTGTTGTGTTTATTATTTTACTTTATGTTAACTGTTTTGTAAAGCGCTTTGTTACAGCTGCCGCTGTTGTGAAAGCGCTATATAAATCAGCATGTATTGTATTGTAACTATGCAATGAGTGTGAGATGAATCTATGCGGTGGGCAATTACACGTTATGTTGTGATGTCTGAACAGTACTATGCATATTAAGCTATACTATACACGCTTTATATTATCAACATTTATTTTTCTCATTGAGCACTTCCTGTTCTAATATGACTTTAAACGTGCAACTGAACAACTTTGCAAACACTATGCGTCTCAACATTTTTTCCAAATACTGTACGTATGTTATATATCTGGTTCGTGAAGTACATTGGCTAAATTAATTACTGACAGTTTCAAGGTGCGTTCACGGCAACCGAGGGTAATAAAACTACAACATAGCAAGCGATTCATTCATCATGGAAGCGTGATAACAATGGCGCTGAGATAATTACAGGCTAACAATTATGTATTTGCGTATGAACTGTCTTACACATGTAAACTTACAGAACACTTTCTGAAACAGCAACAGTAGACTTTCCCAATTAAATTGGACTACATACTACATAATACGACAAAATCCTAGTGCGGCCACGCTACACATTAGCATGGCTGAGATCTCCCTTCACGTAAACATCAATTTCAAGTTTCAATCCCGTCGTTCAATAATGTTACGTGTTCCTACCATTGTGAAGATGTCGTAGTGCAATTGTCACAAATATAACTTTACACTGAGCCTCGTTGTTTTTCTTTCAAACTAGCTTCCCGGAGTGACTATACAATTCTGAAGAAAGGCTGAGATCACACAAACACTATCAATGTGCAACAGAATGCTCGAGTATGATTGGCTCTTTATGAACGATTTCATTGGTTGTCAGCATAGTTTCTTTGAGGCGAGTAAAGCGAAATACAAAAACTGGTTGGTTCCAATCCTCTTCCGTATATTTTAACGATTGTTGCCAAGCATTAGTTTATTTTACTAAAGCCAAAAAAAAAGAGTAAAAAAAATGCGGACCATAGTGGGGTTCGAACTTTCCGTGAAAAAGTAACGTACCCCACAATCCCATGCAGCAGACCATAGTGGGACGTTGACAGAAGAGTTGCTCCTGAAGCATTTAAGCAATTTCTTACTCTCAATTGTTTCAAATCGCAGTTGCGTATTTACACCTAACAACACACCATCATCTAATGAAAAGGCGAAGCAACCGTGGAAGATAGCTGGGAATATAACAGAGTTACAGACAGAGCGAGTTCTTTACAGGTGGTTAAAAAAGTTGCCTACCTTATTTTCAGGGTAAAGACATTGTGAGTACTGTGATTTGTCCTGACACTTTTCCTTGGTTATGGTCTGACATTGACATAATTACAAAGAGGATTGGTTGGTTATGTGAATACGCAACTTGGGAATGAACAGGTCGATTTACACTGGATATCTGTCAGGTGATCCGAGGAGCTGTCAAATGGGGCTTTGTATTTATGTTTCTCAGTTCGAGTTTAAACCAGGTCAATAGCTCCTGGGTGGCATTTGTCTTCACAGCTGAATTGATTATGATTCTTTGAGCAGTGTGGTGTGTAAAAGAAGTCTGGGTTAAAAATTCTTTAATTTGCGGCTCATCAGCACTACACAATCGTCGCAGGTGGTGCTGGAAGCGGGTGAAAGTAGTACAGTAGTGCTTGAACTCGTATCATAATTGAAATTCAAATGTTGATTTCCACTGCTGTGACGTCGGAAACAAATGAATTTATGTGTTACAACACCTACTATTAAGAGGGAAAAAAACGTCCTGACAGTTATTTATCACTCCATGCAAAACTGGCATGTAACACAATTGGTTTGACAAAAAAAAAATGTTAAAAATCCACTGGCTATTTGCCATCATACCGTAGTGGCAGGCATGGTAATCAAAATTAAGACCTAATATCAAAACCACTTCTAAATGATTAGTCCAGGCATGTTCTGCCCTCGTGGTGTATGGGGTGTATGGGAGAGAAAGTACGCTTGAGGGAGATACGGTCGCAGCTGCATTGCTGATCCTTTATAGCTGGTTGATCCCTAACTGGTCCTCACCAACACCCAGCTCTTGTCTATGGCTCCAAGTAGCAGAGTTTCTGCGGCCACACCACGGTAAACTCGTGAAACCCCCTGGTGAAGAGCTTGGAGACGAGATAGGCACCACCAAGTTTAATTGCCTACTGAAATGTCATAATGAATAAAGAGTCAGGATCACACATGCTGGATCGGTCGAGGCCCGGAAAAACAACAACCACGGCACCCACTGATTTGCCCCAGGGTGGGGACGACAAGTTTACTACTGGGACAAGAACACCATCAAGTCATCACAGCCTCCCAAGGAGTGATACCATCATCGGTACATGGAATGTCCGTCCACTGTACGCCTGTGGGAAAGTGAACTAGACAGACCCACAGCTGACCCATGAACTAGACAGATACAGGTGGGACGTCTTGGGAATGGGATGGCATAGAAGGAAAATCTGCAACACTTAACCTACTACAAGACATAGACTCATTGACAGACACTATGGAGAGCACACTCGTAGAAACAGCGACAGAAGTACTAGGGAAGTTTAGAAAGAAAACGAATCCATGGGTCACAGATGACATCCTTGATTTGTGTGACCATAGAAGGGCATTAAAAAAGACCAAGAAGGATGACCCAGAGGCAGCAAAATAGCACACTCTGGTGAACAAAAATATCAGGAAGTGGATGAGGGAAGCAAAGAAGTGGATCACACAGGGCAACAGTAAAGCAGCATACACCACATTGAAGACAATGACAAAGACACGGCAACACACAGCAACAATAATAGAAGATGGGGACGGTGCTCTGCTAACCGAAAAGACAGCAGTAACCAGAAGATGGACAGAGCACTGCCAGGAACTCTACAATTTCACAATAAAACCCATCCTTAACATAATTACAGACGCCACAAAGACTACAAGCGAAGATGCCAACGCGCCAATACTCCAGGCTGAAGTGGAGGAGGTAGTAAGGAGCCTGAAAATTGGCAAATCACCTGGCATTGACAACATTCCTGCAGAGCTTTGGAAACATGGAGGGCATGAGACAATAAAAGTACTCACACACATCTGTCAAAATATCTGGGTAACCAAGCAATTGCCCATAAAATGGACACAATATCTCTTTATTCCCATCCCTAAGAAAGGGAACTCAAGGCAGTGTCAGAACTACAGGACCATCAGCCTGATCTGCCACGCAAGCAAGGTGCTACTTCGGATCATCCTGAATAGACTAAAGAGCAAGGCAGAGGAAATCATTTCAGAAGAACATACAGGATTCCGACCAAAAAGGAGTACCACGGAGCAGATCTTTAATATCAGATTACTCATTGAGAAACACCTCCAGCATCAACATGACCTTTACCACAACTTCATCGACTTTAAAAAAAGCCTTTGACCGTGTGTGGCATGAGGGGCTGTGGCAGGTGCTCCGAAACGACAACTTTAACAATAATCTCATCCAGGTCATCCAATCACTCTACACAAACTCAAGTTGTGCAGTTCTCATTAACAACACTGTAGATCTGTTTACTATTTTGTATAATGTCCCAAATTACTTAGCCATTCTAACCCGCTGTTATGCCACCCGTCTTCAAACGAAGACCCAAATACAGCGTTTGAAGTATTTCGGTCTACCATAATCTCCTTATATGATAAACATTTTCCATTAACTAAAGTCTCCAAAAAGTATAAAGACCCAAGTAAGCCATGGATAACGAAAGGCATAGAAAACACATGTAAAAAGAAAAACAATTTATACGGTATAAATTGTTTTTAAAATTCAGAACTGAAGAAGCAGAAAAAAATATAAGACCTATAAAAATAAACTAGTAAATATTATAAGAGCCAGTAAAAGAGATCATTATCATGCACTATTAGAGCAGAATAAAGGTAACACACAAGAAATATGGAAAATACTTAACCAAGTAATCAGAAACAGTCCTAAAAAAATTGATTATCCAGAGTATTTTATCAAAGGCAAAAATACTATTTTGGAAAAACTGCAGAAATAGCAACTGAATTTAATGAGTATTTTGTCAACATCGGCAGTAACCTAGCAAAACAAATTCCTGATCCAACAAACCTGCTTGAAATAGATAGATACGTAGAAAAAAACTCCTCCACGATGTTCCTTACTGCTGTAAAACAAGAAGAAGTATCAAATATTATAAAAACTTTAAAAAATAAAAAGTCAACTGATTGCTTTAATATTGATATGACAATAATCAAGCAGATTATAGAATATGTAGTGTGACCTTTCACGCACATATGCAACCTGTCATTCAAAGCTGGTATCTTTCCATCAAAAATGAAAATTGCTAAAGTTATTCCAATCTATAACAGTGGAGAAAAACATCTGTTTACAAATTATAGACCAATATCACTACTACCACAATTTTCAAAAATATTAGAAAAACTATTTTCTCGCAGACTTGATATCTTTATACAAAACCATGCGCTGTTAAGTGAGAATCAATATGGCTTCAGGGAAAAACGGACCACCTCAATGGCAGTTATGGAGTTTGTGGAAGCAATAGCCACTAATATAGACAACAAAGAATTTACTGTTGGGGTTTTCCTAGATCTAAAAAAAGCTTTTGACACAATAGATCACAGTATATTATTGAAAAAACTAGAAAGATATGGCATTAGAGGTGTAGCTTATAAATGGATAAAAAGTTATTTAGAAAACAGATATCAGTACGTGCAACTCAACAATAAAAAAACGAAAGAAGGAGTTTCAACTCCCACCTCCGACAGAGCTTTTCCCATTTTCCAGGGGAGGCGGGGGACATTGAGCCCGAGTGGACCATGTTCCGTGCCTCTATTGTTGAGGCGGCCAATCTGAGTTGTGGCCGTAAGGTGGTTGGTGCCTGTCGTGGCGGCAACCCCCGTACTCGCTGGTGGACACCAGCAGTAAGGGATGCCGTCAAGCTGAAGAAGGAGTCCTATCGAGCCTTTATGGCCTGTGGGACCCCAGAGGCAGCTGACGGGTATCGATTGGCCAAGCGGGCCGCGGCTTCGGTGGTCGCCGAGGCAAAAACCCGAGCGTGGGAAGAGTTCGGTGAGGCCATGGAAGCTGACTTCCGGACGGCTTCGAGGAAATTCTGGTCCACCATCCGACGTCTCAGGAGGGGGAAGCAGTGCACCACTAACACTGTGTACAGTGGGGATGGGGCGCTGCTGACTTCGACTCGGGACGTTGTGAACCGGTGGGCAGAGTACTTCGAAGACCTCCTCAACTCCACCAACACGCCTTCCTTGGAGGAAGCAGAGCCTTGGGACTCTGAGGTGGGCTCTCCTATCTCTGTGGTTGAAGTCACCGATGTGGTTAAAAAGCTCCTCGGTGGCAAGGCCCCAGGGGTGGATGAGATCCGCCCGGAGTTCCTCAGGGCTCTGGATGTTGTGGGGCTGTCCTGGTTGACACGCCTCTGCAACATCGCGTGGACAACAGGGAGAGTGCCTCTGGATTGGCAGACCGGGGTGGTAGTCCCTCTTTTTAAAAAGGGGGACCGGAGGGTGTGTTCCAACTACAGAGGGATCACACTCCTCAGCCTCCCTGGTAAGGTCTATTCAGGGGTGCTGGAGAGGAGGGTCCGTCAGGAAGTCGAGCCTCAGATTGAGGAGGAGCAGTGTGGTTTTCGTCCCGGCCGTGGAACAGTGGACCAGCTCTACACCCTTAGCAGGGTCCTTGAGGGTATGTGGGAATTCGCCCAACCAGTCTACATGTGTTTTGTGGACTTGGAGAAGGCGTTTGACCGTGTCCCTCGGGGAGTTCTGTGGGGGGTGCTTCGTGGGTATGGGGTACCGAACCCCCTGATACGGGCTGTTCGGTCACTATACCACCGATGTCAGAGTTTGGTTCGCATTGCCGGCAGTAAGTCGGAATCGTTTCCAGTGGAGGTAGGACTCCGCCAAGGCTGCCCTTTGTCGTCGATTCTGTTCATAACCTTTATGGACAGAATTTCTAGGCGCAGCCGAAGCGTTGAGGGGGTCCGTTTTGGGGGCCTCAGCATTGCATCCCTGCTTTTTGCAGATGATGTGGTGCTGTTGGCTCCTTCAAACGGGACTCTCCAACTCTCACTGGAGCGTTTCGCAGCCGAGTGTGAAGCGGTTGGGATGAAAATCAGCACCTCCAAATCTGAAACCATGGTCCTCAGTCGGAAAAGGGTGGAGTGCCCCCTCCGGGTCGGGGAGGAGATCTTACCCCAAGTGGAGGAGTTCAAGTATCTTGGGGTCTTGTTCACGAGTGGGGGTAGGAGGGAGCGGGAGATCGACAGGCGGATCGGTGCAGCGTCTGCTGTGATGCGGACGTTGTATCGGTCTGTCGTGGTGAAGAAGGAGCTGAGCCAAAAGGCGAAGCTCTCAATTTACCGGTCGATCTACGTCCCAACCCTCACCTATGGTCACGAGCTATGGGTCGTGACCGAAAGAACGAGATCCCGGATACAAGCGGCTGAAATGAGTTTTCTCCGCAGGGTGTCCGGGCTCTCCCTTAGAGATAAGGTGAGAAGCTCAGTCATCCGGGAGGGGCTCAGAGTCGAGCCGCTTCTCCTCCACATCGAGAGGAGCCAGATGAGGTGGCTTGGGCATCTGATTCGGATGCCTCCTGAGCGCCTCACCGGTGAGGTGTTCCGGTCATGTCCCACCGGGAGGAGACCCCGAGGAAGACCCAGGACACGCTGGAGAGACTATGTCACCCAGCTTGCCTGGGAACGACTCGGGATCCCCCGCGGAGAGCTGGAAGAAGTAGCTAGGGAAGTCTGGGCTTCCCTGCTAAAGCTGTTGCCCCCGCGACCCGGCCCCGGATAAGCGGTAGATGATGGATGGATGGATGGATATTATTGAAAAAACTAGAAAGATATGGCATTAGAGGTGTAGCTTATAAATGGATAAAAAGTTATTTAGAAAACAGATATCAGTACGTGCAACTCAACAATAAAAAAAACGAATCAACTGAAAATCACTCACGGAGTTCCTCAAGGGTCAGTGCTTGGTCCAAAACTATTCATCTTGTATATAAATGATATCTGCAAGGTCTCAAAACTATTTAAATGTGTCCTATTTGCTGATGATACAACTTTTTACTGTTCTGGAATAAATCTGAAACAGCTCCTGATAACCGTAGAAAACGAATTAAACAAATTAAAAAACTGGATCGACAGAAATAAATTGTCACTTAACCTGAAAAAATCGAAGTTAATTGTTTTTGGCACAAGACCAATCAAACACCAAGCTAAAATTATGGTAAACTCAATTGAAACAGAAAGAGAGTATGAAACCAAGTTTCTCGGATTAGTAATAGACTCAAAACTATGTTGGAAACCACATATCGATAACGTAAAAAGAAAAATAGCCAAGACCGTAGGGATCCTCTACAAAACCAAGGAAGTGCTAAATAAGAGATCTTTGTACACATTATACACTTCATTATTATTACCATACTAGCTGGTTCGCCGCCCTCCGGGCGGCTCATCAGCTAGTTCCTGCGGAAGGCTGGTAAGGTGGTGGTTCGCCGCCCTCCCGGCGGCTCATCAGCTAGTTCCTGCGGAAGGCTGGTAAGGTGGTGGTTCGCTGCCCTCCGGGCGGCTTATCAGCTAGTTCCTGCGGAAGGCTGGTAAGGTGGGCCTTCGGCCCACAAAAGTGTTGTTGCTTGGTTCAACTTTTTGTTCATCTTCATTGCTTATCGCGAAAATAAAGAGATGTTTAGCTCTACTAAATAACTAACAATTTCATTGCAATGCTTGTGGGTAGACAACATTTTTTCGCTAATATGCCCGCGGGATCGTAGTGAGCCACTGCCTGAGCGGCGCAGTGGCGGCGCGCAGCGGCGCGGTGAAGTAGGTACGTTTTGAAAAGGGACAGACGGAAGGACAGACCGCGTGCGGGACGACGCGCAATATATATATATAGATATGTTTTATGTTCAATAAACAAACAAAACAAACAAAAAGGTGTCGCGGGAGCTCTGTTGTTGATTGGCAACACGAGGAAGCCGGTAACACGTTCTTGGTGCTGCTGAGTAAAAAAACACTTTCAAGCTCATAAGGACTGGTCTCTTCATATCAAAACTACATGGTGTCAGAAGTGGGATTCTTCAAAAAGTCTGCAGGGTCCACGAAGACAGTCTGTGCTGGTGGTGAGCAAAAAGGACGAGATTTTACCTTCGTGAAAAGGCAGTGATGGCGGACGGATTTCGGCGGCCTGATCCTCTCATCTTTGACAGCAATGTAGCTCAAAACTGGCGTAAGTTCGAGCAAGAATATGATATATTCATAGCCGCAGCACACAGTGACAAAAATGCTAAAACAAAGGCCTACATACTCCTCAATCTGGTGGGACCGGAGGCCATTGAAAGAGAGAGATCGTTCACATACGCCCCAGCAGTTGTGTCAGACCAAGGCGTGGAAATAACCGCAGCGGAGTCACGGGAAGATCCGACATGTTTGAAAAGGAAGTTCAAAGAAATATGCAACCCAGAAACAAATATCATAATGGAGAGGCACAGTTTCAATGTGAGACAACGAAAGCCAGGAGAAACGATTGAAGCTTATGTGACTACCGGTACATTACGCAACATGGCAAAAACCTGTAATTTTGGAGCATTGCAAGATGAGCTAATCCGAGACCGATTAGTGTGTGGAATTAACAGTGATAGCATCAGACCTTCACTTCTCAAAGAAACTGAGCTAACATTTGCCAAAGCAGTTCACATTTGTCAAATAAACCAGCTCACTGACCAACATAGCAAAGTGCTAGCTGCTCCAAAACACGTGGCATCAACAAGTGTGGACACTGTACAAATAAAGCGCAGCCACACATTTAAAAAGACTCACAACTTCAAAAAGAAACAAGACAAAATGGCGACTGAAATCTCAAATTGCAGAAATTGCGGTGGTTCACACGCAGCCAAACGTGACCAGTGCCCAGCTTTTGGACAACAATGTCACACATGCAAGAAGCCAAATCACTTCAAGAGCCAGTGCAGGTTCGCAAAAGCACACGCAAGAGGCAGACAAGTAAATCAAATATCAACTGATGATTCGGACAGTGATGAAACATTCACTATCGAGCACCTAACACTGGAGGGCGAGAATAGTCACAAGAAAGAAGGCTATTGTTCTGTTGCAGTCGGAGAGAAGATGCTAAAGCTCAAAGTGGACACGGGTGCGAAGTGTAACGTGATTTCTCTGAACACCTGCAAGGACATGTTTCAGCGTGAGAAAATACAGCCACAAGACAAGCAGATCAATCTAATTGCTTTTGGAGGAACAAAGATCAAGTCTGCAGGCACGATTACTCTCAAATGCAAATTAGGAGAAAAGAGCTATGAGCAAATTTTCCAAGTTGTGAAACAAAATGTGCAGTCTATCGTGGGACTCAAGGACAGCGTGAATATGAAACTAGTTAGTTTCAGCAAAGAAGTTTTTCACATTGATGCGATTCCAAATGAAAGCTTTGAGGATAAAGTATTTAAAGAGTACAAAGATCTATTCAAAGATGAGCTTGGGGAATTACCAGTGACCTACTCGATGAAGCTCGCATCTGATGCAGTTCCAGTCATCAACTCCCCACGACGCGTTCTAGTGCCAATGCAACAAAAGGTGAAAAGTGAACTCCAAAGAATGCAAAAACTTGGTGTGATCGAACCAGTTGACGTACCTACTGAATGGGTGTCGAACATGGTAGCCACTCATAAGAAAGAGGTTGACGATGTGCATCTATGCATCGACCCGAGGGAGTTAAACAAGTCGTTAATGAGACCACACCATCTCATGCGTACAGTTGAAGAGGTTGCAGCACAAATGTCCGAGGCAACCGTATTTTCTGTCCTGGACGCGAAGAGTTCATTTTGGCAAATAAAGCTAGATCATGCCTCGTCCCTGCTCACAACATTTGCCACACCTTTTGGTAGATTCAAATTTCTGAGAATGCCATTTGGGATTAACACAGCTTCCGAAGTTTTTCAAAAGGCCATGGAACAAATCTTTACAGGTTATCCATGTGCAGTGATTATCGATGATATCCTTGTCGGAGGAAAAGGGATTGAAGAGCATGACCGCAACCTCAGGAAAGTCCTAGATCGTGCAAGACAAGTCAAACTCAGGCTAAATCCCAAGAAATGCAAATTCAGATTGAAAGAGGTGGGTTATGTTGGACATGTTTTCACAGACAAAGGACTGAAAGCTGACCCATCCAAAATTGCGGCGATCAAAGACATGCCCCCATCTGAAGACAAGGCATCTCTCCAGCGGTTCCTAGGAATTATTAACTATCTATGGAAGTTCATTCCAAACTTGAGTGAACTGTCAGCGCCACTGCGCCAGCTGCTTCACAAAGACATTGTATGGAGCTGGACGCATCATCAACAAGAGGCATTCATCAGAATCAAAGCATGCATAACAAGCCCACCAGCGCTTTGGTACTATGACATGAAGAAGGCAGTGACCCTCACCTGCGATGCATCTCAGTACGGCCTGGGAGTTGCATGCCTACAAGATGACAAACCAGTTGCCTATGCATCACGAACTTTGACAGAGACGGAGCAGAAGTATGCGCAGATCGAGAAAGAGCTTCTCGCTGTTGTGTTTGCGTGTTACAAGTTCTATGATTACATCTACGGAAAACCAGTGTTGATTGAAACCGACCACCAACCATTGGTCACCATCCACAACAAGCCCTTTCACACGATCCCAGCGCGATTGCAAAGAATGATGCTCAGACTACAGAAGTTCAACCTAACACTCGTTTACAAGAAGGGTAAACATCTCTACATTGCGGACACACTTTCTCGCACACCAAGGCTGAATACTCCCCCATTCAAAGAGGAGCAGCGCGATTTTGAAGTCATGACGCTCCAACTTATTTCACCCAAACGTCAACAAGAGCTGGCAGGACACACAAAGACCGACCCAGTTCTTCAGACACTGACGCGCTACATTCTACAAGGTTGGCCCACACGGGTACGCTGTGTACCTGAAGCGATCAAACCATTCTTTAGCTTTCGAGAAGAACTGACTGTTGAAAACGAGATTGTTATGAAAAATAACAGAGCCGTTGTTCCAGCTGTTCTACAGGAAGTGTACTTGCAGGAACTACACAAAGGACATCCAGGCATGGAGTCTACGAAAAGAAGGCCGAGAGACAATGTTTTCTGGCTCACAATCAACTCTGACATAGAGGACCAAGTAAAGTCATGCAGTGTTTGCAACAGCCTCAAGCCTCACCAACAAAAGCAACCAGTGAAACTTCACAAAGTTCCAGATCTACCATGGTCCACCACAGCTACAGACCTATTCAAATGGGACAACAACAACTACCTCGTACTCGTGGATTCCTACTCCGGATGGTTCGAAGTGGACAAACTGGAAAACATGACATTGATGTGTGTCAACAAGAAACTCAAACGCCAGTTTGCAGTGCACGGAATACCTCAGAAACTATATTCTGACAATGGGACTCAGTTCACCAGTCAAAGCTTTCGTGATTTTTCTGAGTCATGGGAGTTTGAACACGTTACGAGCAGCCCTGAATTCCCTCAGTCAAATGGTCTCAGCGAGAGAGCTGTTTGTAGTGCGAAAAGACTACTGGAAACAACCAGGAGAGATGGAACCGATTTCTACCTAAATCTATTATATCTGCGAAATACACCCAGAGACAGTATCCTTGGATCTCCAGCTCAGAGACTGTTTTCAAGAAGAACACGGTCAACTTTACCTGTCTGCAAGAAGTTACTCAAGCCAAACCCAATAGCCACCAAAACTTTCAAGGCTCATCTCACAAAGAAGCGCAAAGCTCAAAAACAGTATTATGACAAGACCAGCAAGCCACTCGCTCCATTGAAGACAAACCAAGTAGTGAGACTTCAAACACAAAAAGGACATGACAAAATCGCTGTTGTACGTCAAGTTTGCAACGAGCCTCGTTCATACACGGTCGAGTCAGATGGAAAGCAATACAGACGTACAAGACAACATCTACTACCAGTGAAGGAACAACTACCTGAACAAGTCCCTGTGCAGTCCAATGGAATGAACAATCAACGCATGGACAAATCAGAGACTGTTGAAAATGTTGAAAAAGGAAGAGACACTCTTGAAAGGACTGACATTGTTACACCAACAAAGGACAAAACCCGGAATGGACAAGAAACCACCAACCAAACTGAGAAACAAGATACAAGCCCAGTACAAAACAATGCTCATATATACCGTACCAGAAGTGGCAGAGTATCAAAACCGAATTGTAAATATTTTGAGTGAGATTCTTTTTCTGTTCCTGAAACTGTTGCTAATTCGAATCAGCCAGCCACTGATTAGCCTTCATGTGTGTTTAAAAAAAAAAAAGATTCAAAAGGAGGGATGTAGATCTGTTTACTATTTTGTATAATGTCCCAAATTACTTAGCCATTCTAACCCGCTGTTATGCCACCCGTCCACAAGGTGTCGCGGGAGCTCTGTTGTTGATTGGCAACACGAGGAAGCCGGTAACACGTTCTTGGTGCTGCTGAGTAAAAAAACACTTTCAAGCTCATAAGGACTGGTCTCTTCATATCAAAACTACAAACACTATGGGAGAACTTTTCAAAACATCGTTCGGTGTCCGCCAAGAATGTCTTCTGTCCCCTGTCCTATTCAATAGGGGTGTTCACACGGCAAGATTTGGTCCGGTGCTGCGCCAGGGCTGCCCCAGTAGAGCGTTCACACTTGCAAATTAGCTCCGGCGTAGCTCCGGAAAAAGGCTTACACCGGACCAAAGTTGATCCACCTCAGGGAGGTGGTTTAAAAATTTGCTCCGGAGCAAATGCTCATTTGCGAAGCAGCACCGATGTAAATTTGCACGTGTGAACGCAACTGGGTTAAATTTGCTCCAGAGCAAATGCTTGTGAGGAGTACGTATGGCGAGAATGCGTTGCTTTCGGGCTCTGTCGGACTTCTGTAATGTGTTTGTTTAATAACGACACAAGACTTGGCTGGTAACATCTTTCCTTTTGTAGGAGACTGGGCTGTCTCTGAGTTGTTTATTCCTTTGTTATTTGTTCACAACCCCCCGGCCCCCATATACCGGTAATTTATTTTATGATTTCCTCTCTTGATTTTCTGTTTGGTGCATTAATGTTTGCTTTTCTGATTGTCATTGAAGTCATCGTTGATTTACGTTTTCGTGGGCGGTCACTCTCGAGCAGAAGGCATGGAGACCGAGAAGAAGGACGTGCCTGTCCAGTAGTCGCTTAAGTTGTGTATATACAGTACGTTTTAAAGAGAACCAACACGACAGCTCATTTGTTTTCTGTCGTTTTGCTCCGCTGCAGAAACTGCCGTGTGAACGCAAGTGGGGCAGCCACTGTGTCGGGGCTGCCACGCTCAGCGGCTTTGTACGTGTGAACGCTCCACACAATTTGCTGCGGTGCAAAATATCCATCCATCCATCCATCCATCCATTATCTACCGCTTATCCGGGGCCGGGTCGCGGGGGCAACAGCTTTAGCAGGGAAGCCCAGACTTCCCTCTCCCTAGCTACTTCTTCCAGCTCTCCCCGGGGGATCCCGAGTCGTTCCCAGGCAAGCTGGGTGACATAGTCTCTCCAGCGTGTCCTGGGTCTTCCTCGGGGTCTCCTCCCGGTGGGACATGACCGGAACACCTCACCGGGGAGGCGCTCAGGAGGCATCCGAATCAGATGCCCAAGCCACCTCATCTGGCTCCTCTCGATGTGGAGGAGAAGCGGCTCGACTCTGAGCCCCTCCCGGATGACTGAGCTTCTCACCTTATCTCTAAGGGAGAGCCCGGACACCCTGCGGAGAAAACTCATTTCAGCCGCTTGTATCCAGGATCTCGTTCTTTCGGTCACGACCCATAGCTCGTGACCATAGGTGAGGGTTGGGACGTAGGTCGACGGGTAAATTGAGAGCTTCGCCCTTTGGCTCAGCTCCTTCTTCACCACGACAGACCGATACAACATCTGCATCACAGCAGACGCTGCACCGATCCGCCTGTCGATCTCTCGCTCCCTCCTGCCCTCACTCGTGAACAAGACCCCAAGATACTTAAACTCCTCCACTTGGGGCAAGATCTCCCCCCCGACCCAGAGGGGGCACTCCACCCTTTTCCGACTGAGGACCAGGGTTTCAGATTTGTAGGTGCTGATTTTCATCCCAACCGCTTCACACTCGGCTGTGAAACGCTCCAGTGAGAGTGGAGAGCCCCGTTTGAAGGAGCCAACAGCACCACATCATCTGCAAAAAGCAGGGATGTAATACTGAGGCCCCCAAAATGGACCCCCTCAACGCTTCGGCTGCGCCCAGAAATTCTGTCCATAAAGGTTATGAACAGAATCGGCGACAAAGGGCAGCCTTGGTGGAGTCCTACCCCCACTGGAAATGATTCCGACTTACTGCCGGCAATGCGAACCAAACTCTGACATCGGTGGTATAGTGACCGAACAGCCCGTATCAGGGGGTTCGGTACCCTATACCCACGAAGCACCCCCCACAGAACTCCCCGAGGGACACGGTCAAACGTCTTCCCCAAGTCCACAAAACACATGTAGACTGGTTGGGCGAATTCCCACATACCCTCAAGGACCCTGCTAAGGGTGTAGAGCTGGTCCACTGTTTCACGGCCGGGATGAAAACCACACTGCTCCTCCTCAATCTGAGGCTCGACTTTCTGACGGACCCTCCTCTCCAGCACCCCTGAATAGAACTTACCAGGGAGGCTGAGGAGTGTGATCCCTCTGTAGTTGGAACACACCCTCCGGTCCCCCTTTTTAAAAAGAGGGACTACCACCCCGGTCTGCCAATCCAGAGGCACTCTCCCTGTTGACCACGCGATGTTGCAGAGGCGTGTCAACCAGGACAGCCCCACAACATCCAGAGCCTTGAGGAACTCCGGGCGGATCTCATCCACCCCTGGGGCCTTGCCACCGAGGAGCTTTTTAACCACATCGGTGACTTCGACCACAGAGATAGGAGAGCCCACCTCAGAGTCCCCAGGCTCTGTTTCCTCCAAGGAAGGCGTGTTGGTGGAGTTGAGGAGGTCTTCGAAGTACTCTGCCCACCGGTTCACAACGTCCCGAGTCGAAGTCAGCAGCGCCCCATCCCCACTGTACACAGTGTTAGTGGTGCACTGCTTCCCCCTCCTGAGACGTCGGATGGTGGACCAGAATTTCCTCGAAGCCGTCCGGAAGTCGGCTTCCATGGCCTCACCGAACTCTTCCCACGCTCGGGTTTTTGCCTCGGCGACCACCGAAGCCGCGGTCCGCTTGGCCAGTCGATACCCGTCAGCTGCCTCTGGGGTCCCACAGGCCATAAAGGCTCGATAGGACTCCTTCTTCAGCTTGACGGCATCCCTTACTGCTTACTGCTGTCCACCAGCGAGTACGGGGATTGCCGCCACGACAGGCACCAACCATCTTACGGCCACAACTCAGATTGGCCGCCTCAACAATGGAGGCTAAATGTCTCTGGCTAAATGTCCCCCGCCTCCCCCGGAACATGGGAAAAGCTCTGTCGGAGGTGGGAGTTGAAACTCCTTCTGACAGGGGATTCCGCCAGACGCTCCCAACAAACCCTCACTATACATTTGGGTCTGCCAGGACGGACCGGCATTTTCCCCCACCATCGGAGCCTACTCACCACCAGGTGGTGATCAGTTGACAGCTCCGCCCCTCTCTTCACCCGAGTGTCCAGAACATGCGGCCGCAAATCCGATGATACAACTACAAAGTCGATCATCGAACTGCGGCCTAGGGTGTCCTGGTGCCAAGTGCACATATGGACACCCTTATGTTTGAACAAGGTGTTCGTTATGGACAATCCGTGACGAGCACAGAAGTCCAATAACAAAACACCACTCGGGTTCTGATCGGGGGGCCGTTCCTCCCAATCACGCCCCTCCAGGTATCACTGTCATTGCCCACGTGAGCATTGAAGTCCCCCAGCAGAACAAGGGAGTCCCCAGCAGGAGTACTCTCCAGCACACCCTCCAAGGACTCCAAAAAGGGTGGGTATGCTGAGCTGCTGTTTGGTGCATATGCACAAACAACAGTCAGGACCCGTCCACCCACCCGAAGGCGGAGGGAGGCAACCCTCTCGTCTACCGGTGTGAACCCCAATGTACAGGCACTGAGCCGGGGGGCAATGAGTATGCCCACACCTGCTCTGCGCCTCTCACCGTGAGCAACTCCAGAGTGGAAGAGAGTCCAACCCCTCTCGAGAGAACTGGTACCAGAACCCAGGCTGTGTGTGGAGGCAAGTCCGACTATATCCAGTCGGAAATTCTCTGCCTCACACACCAGCTCGGGCTCCTTCCCTGCCAGAGAGGTGACATTCCATGTCCCAAGAGCTAGCTTCTGTAGCCGAGGATCGGACCGCCAGGGTCCCCGCCTTTGGCTGCCGCCCAGCTCACATTGCACCCGACCCCTTTGGCCCCTCTCATGGGTGGTGAGCCCATGTGAAGGGGGACCCACGTTGCCTCTTCGGGCTGTGCCCGGCCGGGCCCCATGGGTGTATGCCCGGCCACCAGGCGCCTGCCAACGAGCCCCAAATACGCACACGGTGCAAAATATATCGCAACAAAATACATCGGTGCAGCGCCGGAGCAAATGTGTGCCGTGTGAACACCCCTATTATCTTTCTGGAAAACATCATGGACGAGGCCCTTGAACAGTTCCACAGTCCACACCTCCATATCCATCGGAGGAAGACCCATCTGCAACCTCCGGTTCGCTGATGACATAGACCAGTGATCCCCAAACTATGGCCCACGGGCCGGATACGGCCCGCGGGCACATTTAACCCTCCTGCTGTCCTCAGGTCAAAATGACCCGTCACTGTGTTAAAAACACCCCAAAAGCCCCTAAATGATCATTTTTTTAACTTGAAATTTCATGACTTTTCCTAGATTGTCCCCAACTGCAGAAAAATTGAAATGTTTTTATTCACATTTCCATAGAAGCTGTACCAAAAAAAAGTACAAAGGTGGTCTTTGGGGCAAAATGACCCATGACGCAAAAGGGTTGAAAACAAGGTCACAAAGTTATTTACACACCATAGAATGTCTCAGTGTTTTAGTTGTGTCTCAGATCAATTAGTAGAACACGTGAACAAGACGGTAGCAGACATAAACAAGAGAAGATAGGTGGCGTTCTCGTAGATGGCAGAACTCTTTTTTTGTGGATTTCAAGGGGCTATAAAGAGAGAGAGTTGTTTAGTTATTATTTATTTCCTGTTTTTTTCTGGGAAGAACTCAGAGGGTTATTTCGTTATTATTTATTTCATTAATAGTGTTATTATTTGTTTCCTGACTTTTTTTCTGTAAAGAACCTGGAAAGGGTTATTTGGTTATGTGTGGCTTTCTGGGAAACAATATTTTTTTTAAGCTCCCCTACGATCGTTGATGTTACAAACTAACACCGCCCCAAAAAAGTTTGGGGACCCCTGACATAGACCTTATGGGAAAAAGCAAAGCTGAACTCCAGGATCTTACCACCAGACTGGAAGAGGTAGCGAGGGCTTACGGCATGGAGATAAGTGCAGAGAAAAGCAAGACACTGGTCAATAGCCACAATAAAACAACACCAACAAACATCACATTGAACGGGCAAACCCTGGAAGTGGTTAAGGACTTCAAATACCTTGGGTCCTTTGCGAGTGAGGATGGCAGCTCCATAAAGTAGATTAAAGCAAGAATAGGCATAGCAACATCAGCCATGACAAGACTGGCCAGAATTTGGAGGAGCAATACCATCAGCTTGAAGGTCAGGCTGTACAAGTCCCTGGTACTCTCCACCTTACTAAACGGCTGTGAGAGTTGGACACTCACAGCAGACACGGAACGCAGGATTCAGTCCTTTGAGAACAAGAGCTACAGAAGGATAAGATAAGATAAGATAAGATATCCTTTGCCAGCAGCAAGAATGTGGGTAGAAAGAAGAAGAAAAAACTAACAAACAAACACCATTCAATTAAGTGCAATATAAATACAAAATAGATAAATCACAGTGCTATTTACAATTGTTTTTCACATCACATCATTTAATTATTGTTATTTTTATTCAGCAGCCTGACAACAGGAACGAGCGTCGGTATCTCTCCTTCTTACAGCGCGGGTGTAACAGTCTCCGGCTGAAGGAGCTACCTAGTGCTGTCAGGGCGGGCTGATGAGTATGGGAGGGACTGTCCATCATAGCTTTTAGCTTAGTTAGCATCCTTCTGTTGCCCACCTCCTCCAGAGTGTCAAGGGAGCAGCCCAGGACAGAACTGGCCTTCCTGACCAGTCGCTCCAGTCTCTTCCTGTCCCAGGCTGAGATGCTGCCTGACCAGCAGATACTCACTATATCTTACAGAGACCACCGGACAAATGACTATGTCAGACTACGCTGTTAGTTGCAGACTACAAGCTAGTCACCACCCTCGCTGGAGAACAGGAGCCTGTATTGTCAACGGTAAAACGTCGCAAAATGGCCTGGTATGGCCACGTTACAAGGCATACCTCGCTATCCAAAACCCATCCTACAGGGGACAGAAGCGGAGAAGAGGCAGACAGAGAAAGTGCTGGATGGACAACATCAAGGAATGGACTAACTGCAGATTCCAGACCCTGCTATGAACAGCTAAGGACCGAGAGTGCTGGAGATCCCTGACTGCCCAGATGTCCACCACGGCACCCCTACGGCCTCTTAGGCCATGGGATGAGTGAGTGAGTGAGTGAGTTCTGCCCTCAGAATGGTTTATGTGAATATTTGGGCAAGATGTACATATATTGAGAGGTCAAGCGATGCATTTTTAAAAACATATTTAATGAATGACTTCTGGGAATAATCTTTTAATCATGTTTGTTTGCAGAAACACATATTAGTCATAGTAAAGCAATCAAATGCAAGTCCCATTTGACTGGAAGAAGAATTTACAATGTGTACACAGCGGCAAAGGTTTTCCACAAATTATTTTTCAGTACAGAATATGGATTATACGCGGATATTGCCTTATTGTTCATCATCATCCAATCTTCTACTAAGTATATTCATGAAATAAGCCGGTTATTTTTGCCTGTTAGTTTTAAATAAATATATACCGGTATATCAGTATTTACAGTATTGTGTATGTTCATCTCTTCATGAAATTGTCCAACGAAGCTGGTGTCCTTTGAATGGAGTGGATATTCCTCTTCACTCTGTCCTCCAAAGATGATGTGGCAGCGCTCTCCAACTTCATGTCACTGGAAAAAGGAAAGCAGGGGTTATTGAACAAAAATTGTACGAGACTTGATATTCCTCTTTGAAAGCAAAAAAACTGTAAACACAACTAAATAAATAAATAAAACTGTAATGCTCTATTCATATTTTAAAATGCCTAAGGGTTGTCCTGTGACATCAGACATAGGCAGACATGTTGGGTGAAGAGAGAGAGAGAGAGAGAGAGAGAGAGAGAGAGAGAGAGAGAGAGAGAGAGAGAGAGAGAGAGAGAGAGAGAGAGAGAGAGAGAGAGAGAGAGAGAGAGAGAGAGAGAGAGAGAGAGAGAGAGAGAGAGAGAGAGAGAGAGAGAGAGAGAGAGAGAGAGAGAGAGAGAGAGAGAGAGAGAGAGAGAGAGAGAGAGAGAGAGAGAGAGAGAGAGAGAGAGAGAGAGAGAGAGAGAGAGAGAGAGAGAGAGAGAGAGAGAGAGAGAGAGAGAGAGAGAGAGAGAGAGAGAGAGAGAGAGAGAGAGAGAGAGAGAGAGAGAGAGAGAGAGAGAGAGAGAGAGACGTACTGGATAAAACCAGCATGGCGTTCATGCTTGGAATTTTGTTCCCGCTGTTTTTCCTGCTCATCTTGCTTCTTGTATCTTCTCACGTTGTTCTCCCTGTCCTCATCTCTCTTCTTGGCCTGGTCCATCATCTCCTTTCGCCTCTGCTCCAGTTCCTCTGCAGAGAGTTTCCTGCAAGAAAAACATGACACACAACACTAATACTGAATAAATGCTGTGAGAAATTAGTACAATGACTTTTTTTTATTTTAAAGATAATCACATAATTCACTCATGGATTTACAAGCATTCCCACATGTAGAGGCAAAGCCAGTGCATGACCAGTATGTACATAATCTATAGCAACTTAAAACATCCTGATGGATTAAAGTCGCTCCTAAATTCTTGTGGAAGCCGAAAACTGGTTGCATGACGACCAATAGTTCATCATCCCCCTCTTCTTTCGGTGGTTGGCAAACAACTTTTGGTGCATTGTCGCTATCTTCTGAAATTGAGTGTGGAGCACAACCTCTGATTTAACCCTAGTCTTTCCCAAAATAAACATTGAAAACCTAACAACTATTTCTCGGTAAAAACGTATTCTATCGTTTTAAAGCCACTGTCTGACCTCTGCGCTCATTAATTAGTTATTGTTTTGCTGCCTGAATATATTTAACACATGATTCTAACACATGCTCAAATTGTGTCTTTAGTGTAGATCGGTGGTGGCACGGTGGTCATCTGGTTACAGGGACCTACGCAAGGATTCTGTTTGTGGATTTCAGCTCTGCGTTCAACACCATCATCCCGGAACTCCTCACCCCCAAACTACTCCACCTCGGTCTGTCCCCTGCGATCTGCCAGTGGATCCTCAGCTTCCTGACGGGACGGACACAACAGGTGAGACTGGGAGCAACAACATCATCAATACGCACCACCAGCACTGGAGCCCCACAGGGATGTGTCCTTTCGCCACTGCTCTTCTCTCTCTACACAAACGACTGCACCTCAACAGATCCAGCTGTCAAACTCATAAAGTTCGCAGACGACACCACGGTCATCGGTCTCATCAAAGACGGCGACGAGTCTGCGTACCGCCAACAAGTGGAGCAGCTGGAGCTCTGGTGCGGCCGACACAACCTCGGGCTGAACACGCTCAAGACTGTAGAGATGATCGTGGACTTCAGGAAACATTCTTCTCCTCAGTTGCCCCTCACACTATCCAACTGCCCTGTGTCAACCGTCGAGACCTTCAAGTTCCTGGGAATCACAGTCTCCCAGGACATGAAGTGGGAAGTCAACACCATCTCCATCCTGAAAAGGGCCCGGCAGCGGATGTACTTCCTGAGGCTGCTGAGGAAGCATGGCCTGCCACAGGAGGTGCTACGACAGTTCTACACGGCAGTCATTGAATCAATCCTGTGTTCTTCCATCACGGTTTGGTTTGGGGCCGCCACAAAAAAGGACAAAATCCGACTTCAACGGACAGTTAGGACGGCAGAAAAAATCGTTGGCACCGCCCTACCCACTCTTGAGGACTTGCACACTGCAAGAATCAAGACAAGGGCACGGAAAATCCTCCTGGATACCCCGCACCCTGCCCACCACCTTTTTCAGCCACTCCCCTCAGGCAGACGCTACAGATCCATGCGCACCAAATCCAGTAGACACTTAAACAGCTTCTTCCCTCTAGCCATTAACTCCTTAAACAGTCACTGACATAGTCACTCTTCTTGCACCACAA
Organism: Hippocampus zosterae; assembly: GCF_025434085.1. Taxonomy (NCBI): domain Eukaryota; kingdom Metazoa; phylum Chordata; class Actinopteri; order Syngnathiformes; family Syngnathidae; genus Hippocampus; species Hippocampus zosterae. Next base: position 2,523,020 of record NC_067463.1, on the reverse strand, counting down.
AATAGTACTACAAAACTACTGGTATACTCTAAAATGGTTCAATGATTTTGTTGTTTACGATGATACTAGTGCAGCGTGTTATACTGGAGACAAATTCCTTGTGTGTTCTACATACTTGGCCAATAAAGATGATTCTGATTCTGGTTAGCATATCCACCTCACAGGTGCAGCTTTCAATTCCGGCTCTGGCCTTCCTGTGTGGAGTTTGCATATTCTCCCTGTGCCTGCATGGTTTTTTTCCGGGTACTCCGGTTTCCTCCCACATTCCAAAAACATGCGTGGCAGGTTAATGGAACACTCTCAATTGTCCCTAGGTGAGTGTGAATGGTTGTTCGTCTATGTGTGCCCTGCGATTGGTTGGTGACCAGTTTAGGGTATACCCCCGCATACTACCCGAAGATAGCTGGAATAGTCTCCAGCACACCCGCGACCCTTGTGAGGATAGGTGGATTTGAAAATGGATGTCTGCTGTAAATACATAGTCAATGCAGTACACTCAAGCAAGTCAGTGGTTGCCTGAATTAACCCCCTTGAAGAAACACTTAAGTTGTCAGCGTATATTATATTCTCCATCCATCCATCCATCTTCTACCGCTTTCGCGTCATCAAAACAGGTGTCCGTAAATCACGGACTGAGAGGTCCGTCAGTACTTGACGTGGTTAATGACGATTACATTGATGGACAATAACCCACTTCCGTCAGTGACCATAATTTTTTAGAAAAGTTTCTTGTCAATTGTGAGAAAAACGGCCCAGTGACAGTCTGAGGGACCTTCCATCAATGCTGATGGAATACCCGCTTCTGCCATTTCCGATCAATACTATTTTCTTTGAATTCTGATTTCAAAACTGCTTATCCATCAATTTGTTGTGTGCATGTTGCTTGCATTCCCAAAACCATTACTTTTCAGGAAACCAAAACGACACGTTTGTTGATCGATTAACATTGCATCGTCAACGGGACCAAGCCATTATTAGCAGCTTTAATTGGTCAATAATTTGTTTAGAGAAAAACAAAATAACAATTTTGGTGGTAAAATTAAAAAAAATAAAATAAATGGCTGGGCTGACATGGCCCATATTGCCTGCGAATCATGGGGATCCACTATATACTGTGTATGGTTTCACAGCCCATGAGGTTCCAATGTATGCAAGCACCTATGGACATATTCTGACAAATACCCCCTCCACCTAAGCCCCCCACCCCCAAGTCTTACTTTGACACATGATTCCGTTGCCTTTGGTAACGTTCTTTCTGCGGGCTACGACCTCTGACCTCCGTCTTCCTGTCGCTTCGGTGTGAGGAAGAGGAGTGCATTTCCCCATTTTTTCTGGCGGGAGATCGGCTTCGACTCCTCTCATGGCGTCTTGAGTGATTCAAAGCGGAGGACTGGTATTGTTTTCTGGCAGGAATCTAGAGTGTGAAGAGAAGACTGAAGTGGAAGGCTGTGTGGTCCACTCACGTTACGCGTGTAACATGACATTTTATTGCTCACTGACCAGGAGGCCATAGCCAGGTAGATGATGGGAATGAGATTTGTTGTGAGAGGCAGTTCCATCTTGTGAACGTGACCTGAAATGCGTTGAGGAGTAAAATTCAGATCCAAATTAGCAGCTGTTCTTAAGTGGTATCTGTGTAATATTTGAAGTTGGGCTGAACAATTATTCAAATTCAAATCAACATCACAATGCAGTAGTATGTAATTTTCAAACTGCAAAGGCTGCAATATGGGAAATCTAAAAAGCCACTTGCTTCATTTCAGTCAGTTGGCTTTATATTTTTTGTATGAATAGATATTTTGTTTTTATTTTTTACATGATATCTAGATTAGTTCAGCACTTAAGGGGCAGTCTCCATGTTGTTTAAATAATTGTTTCATGACAAATGAAAAGATTTACTTGATCTGGCTGCCGCTGCTCACCTTCAAGTTGTTTTAGATAATTTTATCTGTGGTTTTATTGTTTTGCTCTTGATTGTGAAGTGCCCTTGAGTGTTGTGAAAGGTGCTTCTAAATAAAATGTATTATTATTATTGATAAACCAAACACATTTGTTTGCGTCATTATTTCAATGTGACTGATTGCTTACTGTTACGCTGCATGTGTTTTGTAGAATTTTGTGAAGTTGTTAAAGAGACACTCTAAAGTCTACAAGAAACTGTTTCGTAAATTAACAACTCTAATCGAAGAAGATAATCATATGAATTCCTGGTTTATTCGCATTTATTTTAGCATGAACCTACGGTAACCTACAAGAGCAAGACATGTATGTATCATAAGTCTGACACGGAGATTAATTTATTGCCCGTCTTAGTTTTAAAAAAATGCAAGAGAAGGGGACGTTGAAAATGTAATTGCGTATTAAATCTCAATCAGAATACTGAGGGGGGACTGAATAACAATTTTTTAAAAAACTTTCATCTGTACTTTTAATAATCCAAGAACTGCATGCACCTGTCTTTTTTGTCTTCTTCTTCATCATCTGAAGTCATACTTGAGTGGCTTCTCTTGTGTTTCTTCTCTTTTCTTTTCTCTTTGTCTCCTTTCTTTTCCTTCTTATCCTTCTTCCTCTTTTTCTTCTTGTCTTTCTTGTCGAGGTTCTGGCGCAGCTATGGGAGTTATACAACGTTTCATAGAAAAGTGATCAAAAAGATCAGTGTGCGCAAAAATCATAGTACAACTGCTCCGTTTTCTGAGGAACATATTCACTGGCACAGCCACCAATCACTATTTTTTTTTGTTACCATTTCTTTAATTTTCTTCATCTTCACTGGATTCGTCAAGACTTCTCTTTTCTTTTCCTCCTCACGCTTCCTTGAGGGCAAAATGCAAGATGTACATTTCCAATTGTCATCCATACTTCAGTTTGATATAAAACACCAGTTTTTTTGTTTTTTGAGGGAGCACAACAATGTTTCACCTAATTACAAAAAGAGGGTCTTCTCTGATCTTGGCGGCTATGTCCAGGCTGGAGGTAGCAGCAATGGGGCTGAAGATGGAGCCAGGAAGAAGTCCAGTCTCTGCTGATGGGCCACTTTCAGGCTCCTCATATTGATCGGTGATCTGCTTGTCAATGGGGCGACCCATGAGATACTCATCTCTGGACACCTGATTGGAAGGGCCCTGGTACATCCAGTCCAAACGATCATCCTTCTTTCTATTATAGTGCAAACGACATATAGTGAGACAACCTGACTGACAACGTTTTCTAAAAGTTGCGTTCGTGAGAACTAACTTGATGGCGCCGCTTTCCTCGGCGTATCTCGTCATCTCTTCGCGGGCTCTTTCCTCCTTAAGCTCCTTTTGAAGCTCCTCGATTTTCTTCCGTTCTGATTCATGTTTTTGCTCGGCTTTCCAAACGCGCTCGATGTTTTTCATAGTCTGGGGGTGCCAGCTCTTCTTTAAGTTCTACCGCAAGAAAAAGGGAAGCCACGGAGTATAATGCACAACTTGGAACAGAAGATGCCAAGACTGATGTGAACGGAAAGGAATTGGCAATTCATACGATGTAACCTTTCAACAGAGAACACTTACCAGATCGCCGCCTCCCATTTTCAAACCTTGCTTCTAGTTACTAATGAGAACAAGAACAATAAAGAATATAGTCCTTCTCCAAATATCGGTGCTAAACGAAAGATGGACGTTCTCACGAAAGCCGAGAAGCTCAGGACGACGTGCTCACCGCTTGCTTGCAAAGTTACTGTTGTGCTTCCGGTTGGAAATATTCTATTTCCGGTATAGGTCGTGGTGCGTTCAAGCCTGTCATCTTTGTTGCGTGAATGCAACCACTCCCTTTAATCCACGTACATTTCTCAACGAATCGTGGAAAAACTCATTAATTCCATAAAATGAAAAATCAACATAATCATGGTTGCTGTATAATTTGATTATAATCACGTGTTTTGTTTGTGTATGTGTATACACACACACACACACAGGTATAAAATATAAAAAAATCTCGCTTGGGGAAAAAAATGTGCACATAACACCATTCAGTGTGGGTCCTTGGGCAAGACCCTTCACGCTAATGCCTACCTCATACAATGATGAGAGACAATAAAACGAATGACACGCCCGGACGTCGCCTGGCCAAACAAGGTCTGCGTCAGGTGCTGGGGAACCAGAGCACCTTGATGAAAAATGGGCTACTGGAACAAAGCGGAGATGGCCGAGATGCGATAACATGGCTCTGTTGGAATGCTACGACTCAAGCAACCCTAGTCAGAGGGGTTACATGCTGAGAATGTGGGCTAAATGGTTACTTCCAAATCCACAGTCACGATTGACCACGAAACCAAAGTTGCTCAGTGTTCCAACATTGTCAGAGATTTTCTCGGGCAAAGTTAAAGAAACGACTCGGCACACAGGAAAATTGTCTTCAATATCGGCGGGAGCGGACCTCTGAGAGCGAACGACGGTTGTTGCTCCGCGATCACACACTCGGCTCCCTCTCCGCCGGTTCGAACTTTTATTGCAAAATACAAGAAAGACCCTGCCCCAGAGATTAGCATACCGCGCCCCCCGGTCCGGCCCATCGGTAGTGATCTGATTTACCCGAATACACAAGTCACAGACTTGGCTGATGACTAATGTCCACCTGGGCGCGACAGCTGTTCCCAAACTGTCTTTTGGTATTCAACAACTCTTTGTTCCCAATTTGTTTATTCCCACTCTGTGATTGAATCTAGCCTTTGCCCCCCCTTGCTTTGACGTGATTACTCAAGAAAAAGGCCCTCCGACCAAACGGCCGACACCTCTGTGCTGAGCATGTCCAGACATGCCCAAATTAACCGAAACTTTAAGCATGATACAATTTTGCTCATAGATTCTTCTAACAAACATCTACAAATGGAAATTGCTGTCACAATTTGAGATTGATGAGGTACAATGCAGGTTCCATGGTGAAGGGCCCCAGGCTGCCAGATCAGAGGAGGAGGTCAGACCAGAGATTGGGAGGCAAGCCCCAATGAATGCAGATGATGAGATTGGGAGGGCAGCCCCAATGAATGAATTGCTGAGCGAGGCAGCAACTGACCTGAAAGCTAAGATCATGGCGAGAATGAAAGCTGGGCAACCCAGAAACCGATTACAACGGCTATGTGAAGTACCACCTGAAAGTCTCATGGAAAGTGTGAATGCAGCACTGAGGGTGATCCCTCCCGTAACGATCACGGAAATCAATGAGCTGATATACGCTTCAGCATCAGTGATCCAAGAGATGCTTGACTATAAGAGCAACCATGGGGAGCCATGACATACGTTACCAACCATGGAAAAGACGTTTGGAGGTTAAGATACTGTAAATCTTTCTTGCTTGGCTTTCGACGAAGGCGGACGCTTTTGCTTTCTGCTCCTGTCCCCCCCACCCTCACCCTTCCATGATGCTTGTGCAGGAGTGTTTTGCCGAACTCAAATTATCCTCAAAATGAGGGTAGTTCGAGCGTGTTTTTTTTTCTCCCCCTCTCCTTCCCTTGTGGTTTCTTTCTGACTTCCGGATTGAGTGAACGCTGGCGCGTTTTGGCTGCCGCTGCTTAACCCGTATTGTTTTGTGTTTTTTGTTATTGTAAATAATAAATGGTGTCTTGAAAGGCACTTATAAATAAAATGTATTATTATTATTATCAAGGCGGCTCGGAAAGATGTGAGTCAATTGACGGAGGCCCAGAGAGGTCTGATGAAAAGGCCGATACCCGAGAGGTACATCCAGATGACCACACCTGAAGCAGTCTAAACTGCCAAACAAAGGCTCCAGGCCTTGTCCAGCCGCCTAAAGTGGTACACGAAAGAGAATGAGACCAGACGAATAAACAGGCTGTTTGAAACACAACCTGGACTGGTTTCATGCCAATCGCCTGACAGGGCATATTCAGGCAATGAACCATTTACCCTGACTTTCACAGAATTAATAGTCTTCAGTGAACTTATAACAATGTTTTGGGAACCAATTCAACACACCAAGGCCGGAACCCAGAGTGGAACACGCAAGTGCAAAAGTGTGATGTATTCCTTCAATGCCCTGAAATAAAGCAAGTCTTCTTATACTGCACATTAATAAGAATAAATTAAAGCTTGCAAATTATTGTTAGATGTCTTATGATGAAATAATTTAATTGGCAAGACAAAATAATTTTTTATTATTATTAATGATAGAGGATAGCAATGGTTTAAGTATAAATATTATATCTCATCATCCTTTTTTTATTAAAATCGCTACAACTTCAAATGGCATGGGAGATTTATTTTAAAATGTATTCATCTTGTACTACTGTTCAAATCAACATGAAAAAAACACCACAAACTATTATTCGAAAAAATGTTAATACTCTGTACATATTTGCACACCAATTAACCAACCACCGTCAAGTTTCTCATCTTCATCTCAGACTTGTAATTGTAAATTTACAGTAGCAAACTATCATTTAGGTCAATAGTAATTCTTTATTGTGCTGTGTGTCCTTAACTTTATGGTAGTTTTAAAATATGTAGTATTTTGAATTAATCTTGTGCACATCTTTATTAAAATGAGTCTAAAACTTTCTTTAAATATGGAAACAGCATATCCAGCCGATGAGATTTTGATGTCCACCATGTTGTGTTGAAGTTCATCAGCAGGAGAAAGCACATCCCTTTCCTTCTCAAGAGTATTTATATATTAACTTATAAAAAGAATGTTGTGTGGTATGGTGTTATTTTTATGTACAGGTACTCTCGTTTTTCACTGTTGACCCGGTTATTGCTGCTTTGGCCACATGGATGTGTGGATTCTAATGTCTTCTTTGAACAAAAATGATGCGAATATCAACAAGGCTCTTGGTAGCATAGTTGTTGTCGTGTGTGTTTATTTACAGAATCGTGTTTACTGTATGTTCAACCAAAAAGTAGCTGCTGTGATCACTGTTAACAGTGAATATGTATATTGTCATGTTTTGGCATCAATTGTGGTATTTTTTTAATGGGTCAATTTGCTTAACTTTCTTCATGAAATATATATTGCATGAATTGAAAAAATATATTTATCAAAGGAGCTCCAATGAATGCACCCTTGTTTTTTGATCTGAGTAGAAAGTGTCCTGAGCAGCATGTAAGTCTCTGGTATCAACTGAGCGGCAAATTTCACCAAGTTTAACAAACACTGTAATTAATTTCTTTGCCTCTGCCAAGAAGAGGTACGTATTATTAGTTTTCTGGCCAGCGGGATTATTAAAAAACACACACAAGCAAAACAAGTTTGTAAGTATGGCATATGTGCATAGTAGGAACCCATTTATTTTTTATTATTTTAATGTTTTCATTTTTTAAATCCAGATATGGGGAGTCATTCTCTTACTCCATTCTCCATAAACAAACAAACAAAAAAGTGATTACAGTTTGTAAAAAAATCCTTGTAGGATTTTAGTTTGATGGTTTTCTATCATACTGAAACTGTTCCCAAGACCAAGAACAAAAATATGACAGTCCTGACACCATCAATCCCACTTCTGGTAATAGTTCATACTATAGGCAAAGGTCAGAGTGCTACAGTAGTAAATCACTGAGGTGATGGTCCAGTCAATATCAATAATTTAATGAACACATTCTGATCCAAGCAGCTTCCATCGATTTGGGTGTCTAAGGTAAAACTCAATTATAAAACTGATGACAGAAAGTGCACCAGATGGTATCCCTTTTTCGATCAAACTTGATTCAGAAAGTGATGAAATTAGTTGGACTCGACTATCCAGTTACACTGGAGATGGATGGGTCTGTCTCACTTTTCAGCTTGAGTGGAGGCTCGATGGTGTCAGGTGCAGACATGTTTGATGATGACTGAGGAGGAGTGGGGGAATCAAAGCCCTTGCCTTCTCTGTTCACACTTTCCTCCCCATGCTCTGCTGGCGACTCGTGTGTACGCATGTGCTTGGCCAGGTGATCATTGCGCATAAACACCCGAGGGCAAAACGCACAGCTAAATTTCTTGGTACCGGTGTGTGTCTGTAAATGCCGCTGCAGTTCATCAGAACGTGTAAAACGCTTGCCGCAGAAGAGCCAGTTGCAGACGAATGGACGATCCCCGCTGTGCCACCTTAAGTGAGCCTTCAGATGAGAGGTCTTAGCGTAGGCCTTACCACAGCCAGGAATGTGGCAGTTGTGCATGTGCTTCCTCCTGCTGTCATCCATGCTGTGGCCCAATTGCTCCGCGTGAACACAGTTAGGACAGCGACAAGCTGCCTGGCCAGAACCTCTGGAAGAAGAACGCCTCTGGGACTTCGGCCGGACCAAGACGACATTTTCAAGTGGCTCTTCCAGTCCGAAAGGCTCCTGTTGCAAGATATCAGCAGCCAACGGTTCCATTTTGAAGCCCTCCGGAGGGAACAGGTGAGGCGAGTGTGATGCTGGGAGATGTGTTAGAGGCAAGGAGCACAGTTGCGGGTCGGAACCGTAACAGCCTAAAGAGGACTGCAGACTCATGGTGCTCCCTGGACTCACAGAAGGTAAGTCAGCACCATGCCCTGTGTGGAGGTCAATCCAGTTCCCAGTCTGAACATCCCTCTGGAGGTCCCACCAGGAAGGGATGTTGATGTCATCTGTGCTGCCACTAGATGGTGCTGTCCGTAGCCAGGGTTCATAATTGTGGGCCATGTGCGCTTTGCAGGTGCACTACTGTAGATGAGATCAGTGGCTCAAGCTGTTGTTGACACTATGCTTTTTTTGTGTTGCTCAGATGATTACCGCATGGCGGGGAGGCGACGCACTATAAAACCTGCAGACATAAAGAGGGGCAAATAATTAACTCTGAAACATCGGCTCTTTATTTGTTACACACATTCCATCAGTAACTTCACAAAACCATGAGCAATGAGGTCATACCCCCCCCCCCCCAAGACACTGTATACACCTTTGTGGCGGTGACATTTCTAAACTTCAGATATGCAGTCATTGAGGCCCAAATCCTCTTTAATACAACAATCAAACAACAACTCTCACGCACAGCTCTCTTCCCTCACTGCCATGGATACTACAATTCTCACACTCCACGGCCGTGCAGACAGAAAAGAGGGGGAGACAGACATGTCCAGGCACAGGCCTGCCACATGTATCCGCTGCCAGGTACTTCCCATGGAGGACAGTCAAAGAAAAGCTTAAAGAAAACAACATCATTGATCCTAGGGTTGGGGGGAGCGAAATGCTGGTAAGGTTGGAGGAGGGAACAGTGAGGGGGCGGGTGCAGGGAGGTATTGACGGGGAAGCACTTTGCAGGGAGGTATGGCTGCGGGCCAGAATCTATTTATACGTCTCTGTGGGTTGTAGAGATGAGATGAAACTTGGCAGACAGGAGAACCTGTTTTTATGAATCACACTTGATTTATAGGCCTTCACACATCACAAGCCTGCAGGCAACATACAAAAGAAACCCTGTAAAACACTTCACCTCAAACACACAGGAGACAGCAGTTACAGTCTGATGACAAACAGAGGCTGAGAGACTTACTACACTAAGAACAATCTTCGTGCGCCTCCTCAATTAGGGGCAAACGCTCAGAAAAGCTAGCGTGAGGCCTGACTGCCTGACTCGCGCCGCATTCCTGTTTGCTCTGTCAGATATGGTATCATTCCAAGAGATCTTCTGAACAAGAAAGCCTCAGACTCTTTTACTGTTTCCTGCAGTAAAGGTAATTGTAGATCTTTGAGGACGGGGGGTGTGGTAGAAGTCAACAAGATTGTTTGGAGCAAAGAATTTATTGTTCAGAGAGCCACGCACAAGTCGCGCCAGCTTTCAGCTCGTCAGTTTCCACAGACATGTTACACTTTAACAAGCTTTGTGTCACCTTTCAAAAGAGCCCCTCCTCCTGCAGCTGACTGACATATTTGAGCTTCAGAAATGCTCTTCCATTAGATGGCAGAAGAAACAATAAACCCCTTGTTTCTACCTATTGGCCTTCATACAAAAGAATTATGCGGTCATGGCTTCTTTCAAGTTGATCCACTTTGTGTTCAATGAGATACGGGCCCAGATTTTATACTAAATAAGTAAAATTGTGAGTAAATTGAGACAAGAGCTTCAGCACCATTTGACTGTTGTTGCTGGACAGTCCCGGGGCGCTTGTGTCTTGCGCCTGTAATGGGTAGCATTTCTCACAGCCCCGCTTTGTTCAGCGGAGAGATTGGTGCTGTTGAACGGTCTGCGGCTGGATGGATGTAAGACTTGAGGAGCCGACAATGAGAAGAAAGGCGCGTTAGCGCGGAGCGCCGATGCGGATTTGGAACTGGGAGTCCCGGCTTGGAGTTCGAAGCGAATTACGTGGGACAGGAGAAGAGAACTAATCTCTTTTCGTCAAATGGACGGTACGGCTTCGTGTTTGCTTTCAAAACTTAGCTTGTAGCAGACGTGTGCACATTTTCAGCATGACGTCTCTGACCCACTGGTGAAAGGACACTTTGATCCTCTCCTCTTTCAACTACAACTGCTTCAGACAACAAAGTGTATGCAGAAATGTGGTGAAAATTGCACGACTGTCTGTGTTCTATGTGTTGTATTGTGTTATTTTTGTTATTTTAACTTCAAGATGGCGCCGCGAGAGTGGCTGCCTTTCCAGCAGCTCCTATATTTTGTTGTTCTACTTCTTCCTTTCATATCTTCTTTCTTTCAGAGCTTTGCTTCTATGAATTGGGAATGTATCCATTGCGAGACTAATGAAGGTTTTCTTATCTTATTTGATTGATAATTTTTTGTGAGATTTTTCTTTGGTGTGTGGCATGTTCTGAGATTTGTGTGATTGAAAGCGTGTAAAATAAAACTTGGGAAACAGTGGTTTAGACAGATGACGGTTTTACATCTCCGCTGCTTTTCGTGTCAGAGAGACAGTCAGAGAACTGCAAGAAATGTATTTTCAGTTGTCATGAGAGTACAACAGTACCTCTGTGTGTATGGTACTGCTAGAAATATACTTCATTTGATGGGCTGTCACCAGTTCCCTTCACACTCGTGTCGTGCATGCCAAGTATTTTCTTTATTTTTTTTAAGAGAGCAGGTTAGGTTTGATTCTTCGTGATGGAATGAACAACAGGAGGAAGTAAACTATAATGTCATTTTAAATAGAACTTCTTGTACAATATAGTATTAAACATTTTACCCATTACGGATTGCAACAAATATTTGTGTTACTAGGTAGTTGAACTACAGGCTGTATTAAAATCTTTTTGTTGTTGTTTCATAAGACAGATGGATACTTAAAAAAGATATACCCGTATAGATGGATGGATTGGTCGATCTTGGTCTCTTTAAATTCAAGTAGACTTGGTTAGCAGTGTAGATATACTGTACATGTATACCTACTCGATGTGAGTGTGTGTGCACACGCCTTCGTGTGTGTTCGTATGTCTGTACATATGCCACGCTCAGCATCGACGAGGACGCAAAAAAAAAACCCTTGACTTTCCTTATTTTGCACAGCATACTATACGACAACGCCCTGCGATTGGCTGGAAACCGATTCAGGGTGTCCCCCGCCTACTGCCCGGAGACGACTGGGATAGGCTCCAGCACCCCCCGCGACCCTAGTGAGGATCAAGCGGCTCGGAAGATGAATGGATGAATGAATACTATACAACAACAAAAAACAGTGGTGGATTAGGCAACTAGCTGTTTGCATTTAATTTGCCTATTTATTACTGAAAATTTGGCAAGCCTCCTCGCTGCCCATCTTCAAAGCCCTCCTCAAAACTCACTTCTTCCACTTATTCTTTGGCATTTGACTCAGCATGACTTAGATTTGTTCTTGGTTTTACTGTTTGGTGCTTTCTACCGCCTTTATTACCAATTTGTCTTACTGTTTATTGTGCATGTTAAATTGCTCCATGTACAGCACTTTGTATGAAGTGATGGCTGTTTGAAAGTGCTCTATAAATACTGTTGACTTGAATTGACTTGACTTATCTTTCTGATTATTTACTTGTACCTTTGAAAGCACATACCTGTACTGTCTACATTTCTTACTTGGTCAAAATAGTCTTGTTTCTTATCAACCGGCTTACAAAGTGATGTAACGATGTAAAAAGCGATTGAGCTCTAGATTACTGTAAAAGGTGGAAAAACAGGGACAACACTGACTTGGAAGAATTTCAAGCAGGGCGCATTAACAACAAATGACGCAACAGATCTGGAGAAGCAAGATATTCTCCTTACATGGCCTTTTTAAGTATTTTTTGTTGTTGTTTCCACCTACAAGATGATTTGTGGTTTTATGCTAACCTAAAAACCACTGGTTTATGGCATTCAAACATTCTTCATCTTGTATGGGGAAAAACACACACGGATAAAATATGTCGTTTTCACTATCTAATTAAGAATTTAAAAAAATGTTTTGTTTTGTCCTGGCAAGACCTGCTGAAAGTTCAGTCCTGTCAAAATTTAGCTATGTCCAGTGATTCAAACGCACACACCTCTTATAAGAAGAGCACTACATGCAAGTTCATCAATGAAGAGACAACATCTTTTATGCGTAAAGAAGCTTTTAAGGTATTAAAACCATATTGCATGTAATGGAAAGTAAAAAAGAACACATTTTATTTTTTGTTGTTTTTTAAAACCTTTGCTTCAGGTGTTGAATCTCTAGTTTCACTTTTTTTTTTGTTCAAAAGTATACATCTGGACTTCAGTACACAGCGCGAGTATTTTCCTGCCACCTCTGTTTAAAAGGTTATAACCTCCAAACTATTACCAAGAATAGAACTTTAAATTACACTTTATTATTAACCAATGACTTTTAACACAAGCGATGGTCAAAATGATGATAATTTCTGGGTTACCTGAAAATTCGCGTTGAACTCAGTTCAACTCTGCTTCTTCCGCCGGCTCGGAAAATGACCGCAGAAGACAAATATCCGCAACGTATTTCATGGGCAGATGTTCCACGTAAGGTGGTAGTGTGATAGAGCTCGCTCGCAGCTGTGTGGAAAAACTCTACAGTATCGTGTGCGTCTTGACTGAGTGGGGCCCCGCCCCCACCTGACGCGTCCTTGCCTCATCGCTTAACAAACTTTACACTTGTTCCTTAATTCTTTTTATTTATTTAGTTGCGTCTCTTGTCTCGTTTTGTATTTTTTATTGAGGCAATCGAAATATAAATGTATTTATATATGTATCAGGAGCTGCGAAGTGGACTTTGATTTGGGGACGGGGGTCGTCTATAGCCCCATCAGAAATTGGTGTAGCCACAGTTCAGTCCCTCCATGATTTTATTTGCTATTCTAAAATATATTTATACACTATTTTCTCAGTGTCATGGTTTTGATCTTCTGTCTGTTTTGGTTTCAGTTCCTGCTTGATATTAATCTTCTCACAAGATATAACGAACATCGGCAGCATGTCTGTCTGGTCCATTGTGTGAAAGCGGAGATATGCGAGTCATTCTGAATCAGTTGTGTTTTGAAAATTTATTACTGAGAATGGACAGCTCTGAACCGACTAAGCAAAGACACGGGCTCCAATGGAGTGGCCTACTCCCACTACTCGGAAAAAGCTTCAGCCAATTTGGGGTTTTGCTCATTTTTATGTTCTCCCCTGTGTGTGAGAGAATGAGAGAAAAAAACTATTCCGATGAAGTCAGGAGTCAGGGCATTGTGTGAAACATCAATAACAACATAATACAGTATGTCAATGTGGCTCCTGAAGTTATTTAAGATTTGGCCAATTCATATTTAGATCCCCAGATATTTATAAATGTATTTAGGCATTGAGAAATGTTTAGATCCCCAACTAGAATCATCACCTCATTTCTGTCTGTCACGTTACGCACGAAGCAGGAAAAAGAACTGCTTCGTACGTAACAGAGCAAATGAGAATGAGCGGATCTCCGAAATAGCAGACACTGAAAAAGGACTTTCTCACAAAATAATATTTATTACAAACCAAAATTACGCCGTCTAATTGACAAAACAGAAAGCGCTGGTTAGGTTACTCACGAAAAAACAGGAATTAATATAACAAAACAACGAAAAACGCTTGCCAAAAAACGGCAATGGAATCAATGAGGTAATTACGATAATCTTAATAATGGAACGTCGAAGAATGTAAAGAACAGCAATAGTATACGAGTAGAGTTTTCTAAAATACATGGGCAATAGCAGTGGCGCGGCATGCAATACTCCGGCAAATGAGTCAACCGCCGGAGCGCCGAGATAAGCAGGTGCAATCACCGACAAATAGGCAGCAGGTGGCAGGCGACCGAAATGGAACGCCTGCCACCTGCTGCCAATTACGGAACATGACACTGTCAAGTATTTTCAGAGTGTTTTTTAAAGTTTCATAAGGCAAGCCATTGATGAGGGACTTCTGTATACTTTCAACAGAAAAGAACATGCATGGAGATTAAGTAATTGTTACAATAAGAGAATCCATATCTATAGAGCTCCTAAATTTGATGTCTTTACACTTAATGCTTTCTGTCACATAAACAGTTCTGTGCTGCAGTCAAATGTTTGGACATAGAATTTCCTGTACAGGGTAATGGCATTAAAATGTACACAACAATAATTAATTAATAATTGGAGCGTTAAGACTTCAGGGCTACATTTTTTGGGAGTTGATTTTAACTCCAGAAGAAATGTTAACATTTTCAGTGTTGAGTGGTGTCCAGAGTAAGTGTTATTTCACAGAGTGGTTCACTTACTGTGAAATTAACTTTGTAATGTTAGATGAGGCGGCCCGGTATCCCAGTGGTTAGCACGTCGGCTTCACAGTGCAGAGGTACCGGGTTCGATTCCAGCTCCGGCCTCCCTTTGTGGAGTTTGCATGTTCTCCCCGGGCCTGCGTGGGTTTTCTCCGGGTGCTCCAGTTTCCTCCCACATTCCAAAAACATGCGTGGCCGGCTGATTGAACACTCTAAATTGTCCGTAGGTGTGAGTGTGGTTGCGAATGGTTGTTCGTTTCTGTGTGCCCTGCGATTGGCTGGCAACCGATTCAGGGTGTCCCCCGCCTACTGCCCGAAGACAGCTGGGATAGGCTCCAGCACCCCCCGCGAGCCTAGTGAGGATCAAGCGGCTCGGAAGATGAATGAATGAATGAATGTTAGATGAAATCCGCCTTTGCACCTGAAGTTCTCAACTATGAGAAAGAAATGCGTCATCGCCATTTTCCTTGTCCTCTTTTCGTTCTTGCTTATCACAAAAAAATTTGGTCCCATCCAGTTATTTTCACTCACAGAAGAGACTGTGATCACCTGTGACATACAGTACTTGTATTTCGAATAATCTCTTCAAAAGTCTGCAGAAATGAATGATGAGATTCCACTTTGGAAAATTACAATGTGCAAAAGCTTTGACAAAGACTTTTTTAATCATCCCTCATTGCGAGATGTGGTGACTGGATGGCTGAGTGGTTATTTCTGAATGACTTTAATCCCAAGGGTACTGATTAAAATATATATTTGTAAGGAGCCAAACTAACGCTGAGAAGGAAAACAAATACGTCTGAGAAGAGTTACTTGCCTACTATTCATTCATTCATCTTCCTAACCGCTTGATCCTCACTAGGGTCGCGGGGGTTGCTGGAGCCTATCCCAGCTGTCTCCGGGCAGTAGGCGGGGGACACCCTGAATCGGTTGCCAGCCAATCGCAGGGCACACAGAGACGAACAACCATTCACACTCACACTCACACCTAGGGACAATTTAGAGTGTACTTGCCTACTACTTTAGTGTTATTTTAAAATTTTAATTAAAAAAAACTCTCCAAGTGTTAAATATTTAAACAGTGTTGATTTAACCCTGGAAAGTGTGGAGCTATATAAACTCAGAAAAAGTGTTTAACTCCATGGGAGTCAAGTCAACATTTTACGTCTTACTTCTATGTCTACTGACCGCCTATCCATCTACACATGATATGCCGTTGTAGCATTTCTTTTAAGGGCCACTATGTAATAAAACATCCATCCATCCATCCATCCATCCATTCATTTTCTGATCCGCTTATGAGTGTTACGGGGCGTGCTGGAACCTATCCCAGCCGTCTTCGGGCAGTATGCGGGGGACACGCTGAACCGGTTGCCAGCCAATCGCAGGGCACACAGAGACAAACAACCATCAGCGCCCATACTCCCACCGAGGGACAATTTAGAGCCATTATGTCGATTACGATTGACTGGTAGGTTGCGGACTGGTCCCAAGTTGATTGCGAGGGGTGTCGAGAAAAAAAACAAACAACCATTTGTGTGTGTCTTTGTGGATGTTAGTAATATCTTTTTTTGTGCTAATGTTCACTGCACCCTAATCATCCTATCAGTCTCATTTTCACAAAAAGGTATTTAAAAAATAAAATAAAATAAAGCAGGTAAATCTTTAACCTACGGTGGCGCGTGACCTGAGTCACCAGAAGTTGTTAGCACTCAGCAGGCTACAATTGCAGCTTGTGATCGGAGCTGTTGCGCTGTATCTTTTATCGTTACCATTATTCTCATTCAGAGTTTGTTTCGTGTACAATTCACCGAGGGCACGGGCAAAGAATAGGAATCTGGAGTGCCAGGAGAAGCATTTTAAAACGGTACATGTGAGCTACGATAGTTAGCAGGCTGCAAACGTGCGTCGCATGCCTCTGTGTCAGGCTGTTGCTCATCACGGCGTGCGCGGTAACGGGTCGATCGTGGGACGTTGGTTGATGGAAAAGTAGATCTTCGGTCAAAAATTTTGGACACCCCTGATTTAGATGTTCCATCAGTCTGCCCAGGCATGTTTTTTGGAAACCGGAGTATCCAGAGAAATCCCACCCAGGCATGTGCAGAACATGCAAACCCCACACAGGCAGGCCAGAGATGGGATCAAACCCACAACCTCTGCACTGTGAGGTTGGCACACTAACCACTGGGTCACCGGGCCGCGTAATAAAACATCCATCCATCCATCCATCCATCATCTACGGCTTATCCGGGGCCGGGTCGCGGGGGCAACAGCTTTAGCAGGGACGCCCAGACTTCCCTCTCCCAAGCTACCAAGTCCAGCTCTCCCAGGTGGATCCCGAGTCGTTCCCAGGCAAGCTGGGTGACATAGTCTCTCCAGCGTGTCCTAGATCTTCCTGGGTCCCACCGGGGTGGGGCATGACCGGAACACCTCACCGGGGAGGTGCTCAGGAGGCATCCGAATCAGATGCCCAAGCCACCTCATCTGGCTCCTCTCGATGTGGAGGAGAAGCGGCTCGACTCTGAGCCCCTCCCGGATGACCGAGCTTCTCACCTTATCTCCGCAGGGTGTCCGGACACCCTGCGGAGAAAACTCATTTCGGCCGCTTGTAACCGGGATCTCGTTCTTTCGGTCACGACCCATAGCTCGTGACAATAGATGAGGGTTGGAACGTAGATCGACCGGTAAATTGAGAGCTTCGCCCTTTGGCTCAGCTCCTTCTTCACCACGACAGACCGATACAACGTCCGCATCACAGCAGACGCTGCACCGATCCGCCTGTCGATCTCCCGCTCCCTTCTGCCCCCACTCGTGAACAAGACCCCAAGATACTTGAACTCCTCCACTTGGGGCAAGATCTCCTCGCCGACCCGGAGGGGGCACTCCACCCTTTTTCGACTGAGGACCATGGTTTCAGATTTGGAGGTGCTGATCTTCATCCCAACCGCTTCACACTCGGCTGCGAAACGCTCCAGTGAGAGTTGTGCATCTGTGTGCATGTAAGTAATATATACTTTTGTATTAGTACACACTGCACCCTAAGCATCTTATCAATTTAAAAATATATTCATTTAAAATCAAGATTAAAAAGTAGATGACCTCTAACCTTCGTTGATGCATGCCCTGCATCACAGGAACTTGTTAGCGGTCAGCAGTCTGCAATTGCAGCTATCGTTCGGAGCCATTGGGATAAATCTATTTTTGTTTATCCCCTTTTATGGTTTGTTTGGTCTGCAATTCGCCGATGGCATGGTCATAGAATGGGAATCTGGAGCGCCAGGAGCACTTTATAACGGTACACGTGAGTTACGATCATGATGTTTCTGCACTTAACGCGCTACAATAATCCGTCCCTGTTTCCCTTTGTCGGGTTCCCCACTAAGGTAAGCACTGTTTTCCTCTTTCCAAGCTTAGTCTTATCTTGTGTATAGTTTATTATTTTAGGGCGGCCCGGTAGTCCAGTGGTTAGCACGTCGGCTTCACAGTGCAGAGGTACCGGGTTCGATTCCAGCTCCGGCCTCCCTGTGTGGAGTTTGCATGTTCTGCCCGGGCCAGCGTGGGTTTTCTCCGGGTGCTCCGGTTTCCTCCCACATTCCAAAGACATGCGTGGCAGGCTGATTGAACACACTAAATTGTCCCTAGGTGTGAGTGTGAGTGCGAATGGTTGTTCGTCTCTGTGTGCCCTGCGATTGGCTGGCAACCGATTCAGGGTGTCCCCCGCCTACTGCCCGGAGACAGCTGGGATAGGCTCCAGCACCCCCTGCGAGCCTAGTGAGGATCAAGCGGCTCGGAAGATGAATGAATGAATGAATGAATAGTTTATTTTTCGGTTTCATTCATGTTGCTCATCATGGCATATGTGTGTGCGTGCACGTGAGGTCATCGATCGCAGGAGGTTGACTGCTTGAAAAGTTGATCTTCGGTCAAAAAAGGTTGGGCACCGCCAGTCTAACAGAACATGATTTGCTGATTTAATTTACTATGTATTATGACGATAAAATCCATCCATCCATTTTCTGATCCGCTTATCCTCACAGGGGTCCGATCCCAGCCGTCTTCGGGCAGTAGACCCTGAACCGGGTGCCAGCCAATCGCAGGGCACACACAGACGGACAACCTTTCACACTCACACCTAGGGACAATTCTTGTTTTATGTTGAGAGGGAACAAATTTCATCTGTGCCGTATGTTACACATACAGTACATTTGACAATAAGGTTTATCCAATCCAATCCAAATTGAGGGTGTTCAATCAGCCTGGCATGCATGTTTTTGGAATGTGAGAGGAATACCGGAGTACCCGTAGAAAAACCATGCAGGCACAAGGAGAATATGCAAACTCCACACAGGAAGGCCAGTGTCGGAATCGAATCCTGCAGCTCTGCACTGTGAGGTGGATATGCCTACTGGATGTCCACTGTGCCGCCACCGATATGCACTAAAGCAGGGGGTGCTCAAACTTTTTGGATCGAAGATCTACTTTTCGATCAACTAACCTCCCGGGATCTACCCTTACCGGCACGCATGCACACACACACGCACGCCATGATGAGAAACAGCCTGAAACTGAGGCATGCGACGCACTTTTGCAGCCTGTTAACTATCGTAGCTCACACGTACCGTTTTAAAGTGCTTCCCTGGGCCCTCCTAGATTCCTATTCTTTGCTCGTGCCCTCGGTGAATTGTACACGAAGCAAACTCTGAGAATGATGACGATAAAAGATGGAGCGCAACAGTTCTGATCACAAGCTGCAATTGCACACTGCTGAGATCTAACAACTTCCGGCGACGTAATCACGCGCCACCGTAAATTCAAGATTTACCTGCTTTATTTTATTTTTAAATATTTTTTGGGTGAAAATTAGACTGATAAGATGATTGGGGTGCAGTGTACATTAACACAAAAAAATATATTATTAAAATGTACAAAGACACACAAATGGTTGTTTGTTTTTTTTCTCCTCGACACTCCTCGGATCTACTTGGGACATGTCTTAGATCTACCGGGAGATCAGGATCTACCTAATGGCCACCCCATTAAAGAATACAATTTGCACATGTGTTAGAATCATGTGTTAAATATATTCAGGCGGCAAGACAATAACTAATTAATGAGCTCAGAGGTCAGACAGTGGCTTTGAATACTAGGGAAGACAGTTTTATCGAGAAATTCTTGAGTTATTTTGGGAAAGACTAGGGTTAAATGAGAGGTTCTGACCCACACTCCATTTCAGAAGATGGCGGCATTGCACCAAAAGTTATTTACCAACCGCCGAAAGAAGGGGAAAAAAAAGATGATGAACTATGACGCAGGGCACACAGAGACAAACAACCATCCACGCTCACACCTGGGGACAATTTGGAGTGTTCAATCAGCCTGCCTTGCATGTTTTTGGAATGTGGGAGGAAACCGGAGTATCTGGAGAAGACCCAGACAAGCCCGGGGAGGACATGCAGTCTCCACACAGGAAGGCCAGAGCTGGATTTGAACCCGGTGCCTCTCCACTGTGAGGTCAACACGCTAACCACTGGCGCCCCGGGCCGCTGACTATAAAATCAAGCAAATAAATAAAATATCAAAGTCATTGGTATCTATTTCATCCAGAATCAAAAAGTACTCCAACTGCCGTATATTTACAGGACAAAGCCAGGTATGATGAGTTATGTTGTGGTGTTAATGATACATATGCTTCATAGCTTGTTGACACTTTATCCTTGACACTGCGAACATGCTGATGTGTCTACACAGTTCCTGTTTCTTGAGCATGACTTTGTGGTCTGGAGCCTACACTAAAAGGGCTGCGGTTCCCAAAACAATTGTGTTTTTGCTGCGGTGTAAGTTATAAAATACAGTAGTTAATAGTTTTGATATTCATGTCACTGCAGTGTGCACGATTAATGTTGCAATTAGTCAGCTGAAGGTGAACATCACTTCCATGAGACGTCAGAATGAATTCCTAAGCTTTGTGTCATAACCTTCCTTCTGTATGCATATGTTTACTACACACAACTGCCCTGACAGCACTGGGTAGCTCCTTCAGCCAGAGACTGTTACACCTGCGCTGCAAGGAGGAGAGATACCGCCGCTTGTTTCTACCGACTGCTGTCATGCTGCTGAGTAAAAAATAAAATTGTGAAAAACAATTGTAAATAGCACAGCCACCTGATCTATATCTATAATTAGATTGCACTTAATTGAACGGTGTACATTGAAACTGCAACATTTATTTTGTGAATGCAAACACTTTGCTTTTCTTCTTACTTATTTCTACCCACAATCTTGCTGCTGTAGACTGTAGATTTTCCCAGTGTGGGACAAATAAAAGATATCTTATTATAAAGTTCTGTATTTTATGCACAGGCATTAGTCGTTGGTAAATCCCATGGGAACCTTCTCAACACCTTCTTCTAACTTGTCAGACTTAGGAGAGCTAAAGCCTTACATCCCTTCCATCGGTGAGGAAAATCAAAATAATGTAAATAGCAAACACAGAAGTTATCGATTTTCTTATCCTCGTTAAGTATTCAATATTCATTCATTCATTTATTCATCTTCCTAACCCACAGAGTATTCTGGCCCACAGCGTTAAGATACCTTTTCCCCCTCAAACAGGTACTCAATCATCACACAGGTCGACCCCCCTTCTCGTGCCCTCCTCTTTCAACTTCAAACCTAGTAATTTCTGCAAGCTGTGCTTTGATTGTGTCAAACACCTGTATTTTACGAAAGAAGACTTCCTCGCTAGCAACCGCCTCCGCAGTGGCGCCATCATTACCGTCTGTATGACTGATGCCACCCATCTTCTCCTCCCATTTTCCTTCCCCCTCTGTCTTTTAAGCACAAATCTAATTGCTTAGAGATGTCTAATTGCTTTACTTTGTCGAATTTTCAAAATCCCCTTTATGTTTTGTGTGTGTGTGGTGTGTGTGTTAAAAATCTTAAAATAAATATGGTGTACATTACACTTGAATTGTGTTTGGAATCACACGAGGAGCGTCTTAAAAGACTATTTTTCATAATTCCCATTATGGAATGGGAATTATTCATTAATTTGCCATTCTAGTTGTTATATATTGATTTTTCAGAGAGATATAGACTCCATTCAATGTCTTTGGGCTCTTAATTTAAAAAAATATGTAGATTAGTATATTCACATTGTTCTTCCAGGACTTCAAAGGTGGTAGCCTGAGTGTTTCTCTCACTTTTCTGTTTGGGGTGTGGTTTTCCACATTTTCTTGTCGTTTGGTGTGCATTGTGCATCGTATTTTTGGTGATTTCCGCTTTGGCGTTTGCTGTAGGGGAGTGTTGACGCCTGTTGTTTTGCACCTTACATGAAGACAGCGTTTTTGATATCAGCCCCATTTGTGTGTGTGCGTGTGTGTGTGTGTGTGTTGGTCGGTGATGCTGCTGTTGGTGCTGCTATTCTGTGAACGATGGTACAGCTGCGAGGGTTGAGTGAGAGGAGCTAATGATGTATTTTGAATCGGGAAGAAGAAGAAAATGTCTGGTGTTTTATGATTGTATTGTTGTGATTATTGTTGTGGTTGATGAGGCTAAGATGATGATTTTTATTATTTTGAATATTGCTTTGTTTTTTATTATGTTGTTTCTGTTTTATTTGGAGTACAGTTTGTGTACATCACATTGTGCAGTTTGTTGTGTCTTCAATGGCGCTTTTAATAAGTCTATGATTGTGTTTGCTGTTATTTAGCCTGTCTGCAGCCAGGTCAGCATTCGAAAAGAGAATTTGTTCTCAGTAGCCTTATCTAGATAAGTAAATGTTAAATAAATAAATATTTCTCTATGGGCTTTCTTTTTGTTTAGTGTGTGTTAGTGATGTCATTTGTGTTTGCCGTTGGCTCGGGGCGGGAAGGGGGGGGGGGATCTATTTCCCATGGTGTTTTTACTGTTTGTGTACAAGGACAGACAGGATGTGCAATGCTTGTCAGCACACATCAGAGATGAAAGGCCAACAGGGGTGTGTAAGAGGATGAGTGCCATTCAGGTAACAAGTTGTCTCCTCAAAAACCTCTCAAGAATTCATTTTGGGTGCCTCCGGCATTGCAACGGTGCCATGAGGCTGTTCCCCGCAGACTTAATCAAAAATAACTCAAAAACAATATCAAAACAAAAAGTATCTTGTGCGTGATGGACTTTAGGCGTCTGTCATTGAGCTGCAATCATAAATATGACCACAGAAAAGTCTCACAGGTGAAACATGAGTCACCTTTGTTCATGTTATTACTCATTTAAATGTCAATGTGAAGCAGTTATTGGGACAACAGCATTCTGGTTTCGACAAAGGCAAAGATATACAAAGCATGTTGCAATGCATTTGAACAGGTCGTGCCTATTTGAGATGGGAATTCACTGGTGGCACATATTTGCTCCTATTTTTAACACAGATGAAGTTATTTCTTGGAACTTAACGCGCATGCACACACACACATACACACATATATACTGTACATTATATATATATATATATATATATATATATATATATATATATATATATATATATATATATAATGAAAAAATTCTCGTCTCATCCCGCCCTCGGGTGGTGTCCGTCCCTCATTCAGCTCGGGTCCTCTACCAGAGGCCAGGAAGCTTGAGGGTTCTGCGCAGTATCCCTGCTGTTCCCGGCACTGCACATTTCTGGACTGAGATGTCCGACGTTATTCCCGGGATCTGTTGCAACCACTCATCTACTTTGGCACGACTGTCACCTTTACCTTCCAGGCTCTCTCCAGCTCCTCTCTTAGCCCTTGGTATTTCTCGAGTTTCTCGTGTACCTTCTTTCTGATGTTTCCATCACTTGGGACCGCTACATCGGACATCTCAGTCCAGAAACGTGCTGTGCTGGGAACAGCAAGGATACCGCGCAGAACGCTCAGCTTCCTGGCATCTGCTGAATGAGGGACGGACACCACCCGAGGGGTGAGATGAGGATTTTATTTTATTTTACACACACACACACACACACACACACACACACACACACACACACACACACACACACACACACACACACACACACACACACACCTGGCCGATCATGCATGAATTAGTTTACACAAAACGCTATTCAAATACTCGACATTCAATGATCAATCTTCCTTTTGTGTGCACGTGCACCCTTTGTGGCTTCCGTTCTCGCCGAAATTTCGAAATCTCAGAGATATGGCGAGGCCTTGAGATTGCGAGGCGAAGGTATTACTGTTGTGGCGAGCAAAGCGCGCCTCAGCAGTCGATAGTGCACTGTTGTCTGCGGATCAGAGCGAACATATACGCCAGCGCGTCTTTTGATTTCAACCACTCAGCGTCGACGCAACCGACGTCACACACAACAGCTAAGCTAAGCTCACCGAGACAACACTCGAAGTTGGACAGACATGTTATTCTGCCAATTTGTGTGTTTGTTTCCCTTTTTGTCCAAATATATTTTTTTACGACAACAACTGTCTTGTCCATGGTGTCTTTTATTCATTCCACTGGGGTTTAGCACGTGTGTTTATAAAGAGACGAAAATCTCTTTACTGTTACTAGTGTTAGTGCCTCAACATGGCTACGCTCGTGAAAGCAAAACAACGAACACGCGTGTTCGTTTAATGTTGTCAACTAACATCCGGATTAATTTTAGGCAATTTTTCCTCAATTCTCCAGAGATTCTCCAGCTAAAGCAGTAGCTTCTGAATAAGTCAATGCAACATAAAATGTGTGGAAGAAATAAGAGAACTTGAATTTGAGGATGTAATGAAAAGAGCACCACAATAAACACTAACTTCGAGAAAAAGAGGAAATAAGTGGACCTATTAAAATAAATGCAAAAGCACAATGCAGCACAAGCACGAAACGACTAGAGTCTAAGCAGAGAAGATGAAGAAAAGACTCCTGTTTCATATTCTGAAGACTAGATAGTTCACTCCCGCAACCAAGCATTCAAAATAATTTGCCCCTTCTCACATTGCAGCTCTCACAAGTCAATCTGTATCCCACCAAGCATCTGTTCCTAAAATGGCGATCTCAAATGCAAATTAAGCAACCTCCATTTGTCATGAAGCAAAGTGGTGGAGGACCCCAAAAGGCAGGCAGGAGAGAGGAGCAGCCCACGAGTAGTCGGCCGGGAGTCCTTTTAAAGCCACTAATTACCTAACGACTAACAGGTGTGCAGCTGCATGGAAAAGCCCCACAGTGCCACCTGTTGGTCACAAACCAAAACATGACAGTACCCCTCCGTCCCAGACGCCCCAAAGTTGTCTGAAGGCTTGCCTCGCCGGGGAACGGGAACAAAAGCGACGACGACCTTCGCCTCGCTGGAGAACAGGAACAAGAAGCGACGTCGACCTTCGCCTCGCCGAAGAACAGGAACAAGAAGCGACAGCAACCCTTGCCTCGCCGGAGAACAGGCTCTTTCGGCTCCCAAATGGCTCCTCAGTTTTTTTGTTGCTTAAATTAATTTACTACCATAAATAATGTAAAATTATGTGTAAAATGTATTATTAATGCAAAAAAATATACAGTATATCAAATATTTATTATTTATTTGGCTTTATTTATATTCTTCTGAGGGTGGCCCGGTAGTCCAGTGGTTAGCACGTTGGTTTCACAGTGCGGAGGTACCGGGTTCGATTCCAGCTCCGGCCTCCCTGTGTGGAGTTTGCATGTTCTCCCGGGCCTGCGTGGGTTTTCTCCGGGTGCTCCGGTTTCCTCCCACATTCCAAAAACATGCGTGGCAGGCTGATTGAACACTCTAAATTGTCCCTAGGTTTGAGTGTGAGTGCGAATGGTTGTTCGTTTCTGTGTGCCCTGCGATTGGCTGGCAACCGATTCAGGGTGTCCCCCGCCTACTGCCCGAAGACAGCTGGGATAGGCTCCAGCACCCCCCGCGACCCTAGTGAGGATCAAGCGGCTCAGAATATGAATGAATGAATATATTCTTCTGAACATACTCAACATGAAGTGCTACAAAAAATAAATCACAAAGTACAAAAACAAAGACCCATCTCAAAACAAGGTCAAGAAAAAGTTCCAATCTCTGATTGTGTATATTTATAAGCTTTTAACTATTTACAGTCAAACAACATAAGTAAGCTTTGATTACCACACAACAAATTATAAATTAAAATTTGATATTTTAACCACCCTGCCTTTGAACTATCAATTAAGTTGAAATGAGTCCAAATTTCACTGCGTTTCCTATCCATTTTCTCACCTTTCCACCGTGTTATTTTTTTCTCTGTTGCGCTATCGAGCTCTCTTGTCTCCCTGTCTCTCCTGATCGTGTACTGACACGCTCAGCGTCTTTGTACGTGTGACCGCTCCACAAAATTTGCTCCAAAGTAAAATATAGTGCAACAAAATTCATCTGTGTATCGCCGAGCAAATGTGTGCCGTGTGAACACATTCAATCGTGGCATAAAACCAGACCCAAATACGGTAAAGATCTACATGAGTATGCAGACTTCTTAAATAGTGTTGAATCAACAATGCTCTATGTTCAAAATTCACAAGTGTTGAATGACTGCGGAGAAAATCAGAGAATAGCAGCAAAGTTACCTCACTGGCTCAGTGCACGCTGGAACAGAAAAGTGACTGAGTTCCAAGATGAACACAAAATGTTCCCTGATTTCAGTTAATTTGTCAAATTTCTGAATAAAGAAGCAAGAATTGCATGTAATGGAATCACTTCGTTGCATGCAATGAAACCAACCAAACCAGATATGTATATAAGAAGGAAAAACATGCGTTGACCTCACAGTGCAGAGGTGTAGGGTTTGATTCCATCTCCGGCCTCCCTGTGTGGAGTTTGCATGGTCTCCCCGTGCCTGCGTGGGTTTTCTCTAGGTTCTCTGGTTTCCTCCCACATTCCCAAAACATGCGTGGCAGCTTAATGAAACACTCTAAATTGTCCCGAGGCGTAAGTGTGAGCATAAATGGTTCTTCATCTGTGTGTGCTCTGTGATTGGCTGGCAACCGGTTCAGGGTGTCCTCTGCCTACAGCCCAAAGACAGGTGGGATGGATTCAGCACCCGCTGGGATAAAGCGGATCGGAAAATGGATGGATTATTCTTGAATATTTGTTCATGATGACAAACTCCTGCTTCACACTTCAGCCCATTTACAGGTATCAGTAGTACAGTAAAAGTAAGTGGAAATGTGAACATTTAGACCCAATTTACACTCTAAAACGTCTTGAAAATTATTAAGACATTAAAATATATAAGTCAATGTAAATTGAGGGGTTCGTAGGTTTTAGATGGATTGCTCTACGTTTAGAATGGGCAAAAAGGAGAGGACGACTTTGTTTGAACACAGCTCTTTTTGTTCTTTCTCCTTATAAAATGTATGAAAGGATTCCATCTCTCCATCTGTCATTCGTAAAGAAGAGCCATCCACTGAAAAACAACGCACCCCTCAACTTACATTGGTGGCAGCGGTAGGATTCGAACCCACGCCATCGAAATGACTGGCGCCTCTTCTCGACAGCCCCGTAGTCCTTCTTGACTGCGGGGGGAAAGGCTATCCCAGTACCAAAATGAAGCCTCAGCTAACCTTGTCGGTAAAACTGAAGCCACTACAGATGACATTTCAGTGGCTTGCATCGACACCTCAAAACGTCGAGACCAGCAAATAAAAGACACGGTCCCAAATCAATGTTGAGGCGGCCAAGCTCAGTAATTTTCGCAGCAGCCATAGAAGAAGCAGTGGAATGAACCCCTCAACTTACATATAAGTACCGGTGTACAGTATTATAATATACCGTATATAAAACTAACTCTTGAGCACCACCTAACGGCCTTTTCTTTTCTACCTCTGTCTTGATGGCAAAATATTTCAGGTAGATCATGGGATTTTCTGAAAAATAGTAAGATTTATAATTTATTTGATCTATTATGTTTGATTCGACTTTAAAATGCAGTAGTAAAAGCAAGAATTTTAAAAAATAATATCCAGACTTTTAAAAATAATACTCCAGACTTTTAAAAATAAGACTCCAGACTATTTCTTTTCTACCTGTGTCTTGATGGCAAAATATTTCAGGTAGATCATGGGATTTTCTGAAAAATAGTAAGATTTATAATTTATTTGATCTATTATGTTTGATTCGACTTTAAAATGCAGTAGTAAAAGCAAGAATTTTAAAAAATAATATCCAGACTTTTAAAAATAATACTCCAGACTTTTAAAAATAAGACTCCAGACTATTTTTTTAATTCTTGCTTTTACTACTGCATTTTAAATTCGAATCAAACATAATAGATCAAATAAATTATACATCTGACTGACTTTGTTTATGTCTACCTTGTAAATGTTAAGCATTTTATCACAGACCGAAGATGCTTTCAACTCTAATGGGGTGTTACCAAGGAAATCCTAGTCGGCCACGTCATATTATCAAGGGGAAAAAGACACTATTATAATAAGGTTTCCTTTGGGGTATAATTCTTTTTTAACTTGACCCATTCAATAGCCGCTTACACAGCTGGCATGTATCCTACCCTGGAGTGACTAAAAATTCTAAAATTAAGATTTGCAATACACAAATTATTATTACAATATAAGTGTGCTAGATTTTAATTGTCAAGGATCAAAATCTGTAAAAGATGCATTTTTCAGGTGCTGAAAAAATCCGGAACAGAATCAGATACTGAAAACTATATCATATGACAATAAAATAATAATAATAATACATTTCATTTATAAGCGCCTTTCAAGACACCCAAGGACACTTCACAATAACCAAAAACACACAAAACAATACGGGTTAAGCAGCGGCAGCCAAAACGCGCTAGCGTTCACTCAACCCGGAAGTCAGAAAGAAACCACAAGTGAGGGAGAGGCGGAGAAAAAACCACGCTCGAACTATTGAAATATATCGTAAAGTGGACAGTTCAGCCCCTTAGGGGCTCCGTAGATTTCTGAGCTGGACGAATTAAATTCTATGATGGTTCCTTCCCTCATTTTTATTCGAAAAAAATGACAAAACTCTAAAATTTCCCCATTGCGGGACAAATAAAGGATATCTTAATCTTACAAATAAATTGTATTTCTTTTTAAATTATTGGTGCTTTTATGAACCTCCCATTCTTAACTGAGTCAGTGAACATTTCGATACGCGCACGAGTATCACATCAAAATGCTCAAACGACTTGCCGTAGTAGGCAATGGCAGCCAACGCTGCTGAGCTCACATGAGCGACAAGAGACCGTGATCAAATTAGTGTGCGACCAGAAGACACGAGTTCCTTAAGTACAGTACACTTTAGGATTTCTTGGTCACGTGATTCTTGTGCCTCGAACCTATCATCTATCTACCAGCTGGCCGTCAGCGCTCACAATACAGGATACGACAGGTAAATGCTTTTTTGGCAGCAATAGTAACCGTTTTCCCTACTTTACACAGTTCTGAAAGTGGCAGGGTCTTGCCCACTCAAAAAAGGCTTGAGATATTAGACGACATGCGCATTTCATTTCTGCTAAACCGAGCATTAGAATTCAGGGTTAAACTTAGTTAAGACAGCCAACAACCTGCCACCATCTCACATTTGCTGAATTTATTTCCGGAATTCAACTCTGACGTTGACACGAACGCGAAAACAAAGCGATACCTCGTTCGGTAGCATCAGGATTTGTGCGGATTACAGTCAATAAAGTGCTCTCTGCACAAGACTGTCCTAATCCCGATTGTCGCTGGTATGGAAGAAGTGATTGGTGTTTAGCTCTTCTCTGACTCATTAACAATCGAACGTGTGAGCTTTGCGTTGATCTTTTTCCTCGTCGACTGCACACACATGCATACTTGCATCGCTGCGTTCGCAGCAGAGGGAAAAGGTACTTGATAATCCATCCATATTTTCGGCACAACCACAAGGTACCATGTTGCAAATTTGGGCTGCATTTCTATCAGGTACATTGTTTACAACAAATATGTGTCTAATTCCACATTCTGAACCACTGGTGTGTGCCATTTTATATATATATATATATATATATAAAATGATACACACACACACACACACAGTGTCTCGTCTCATCCCTCGGGGGATGTCCGTCCCACATTCAGCTCGGGTCCTCTACCAGAGGCCAGGAAGCTTGATGGTTCTAAGTGCAGCAGGCCATATTTTGGAGTAATTTAGAGATCACACGGTGAAGATAAGTTTTCTGAATTTTGTTTTTGTTTTAGGATGGCAGGAGAGCCAATGTCATGTGACTGTTTTGTTTCATTGCCTCCTGGCTCTCTTGATAACCATGTTATTTTTGGGAAGAACTCCGACCGTCCCCGGGATGAGGTGCAAGAGGTAGTCCACTACCTCTCAACATCCCACCCTCCCGACACCATGCTTGAGGTAAGACCACATGAGTCATTTACTTCTAGTGATGCACATAGACATTTTGGGGGTTAGGTGCTTAACCAGCAGACGATCCAAAAGTGAAGACATAGCCACTTATTTGCCACACGTCACAAAGGCGCTCAAGCCCTTATAAAGTGAGAGAGGGGCATGTCATGTTGGACTTGTGTGTGAAGTGTGTCATGCAAAGCCTTTGTAGCCATCCCCCCAAATCTGAAAAATTAAAATGGTGAAAATAAAAAAACTGTTTTACACTCTCTACGCTCTACAAATTAGTACTACAGAACATAGTCCTCAGTCTTATCATATCTTCACACATGTATAACGTATTTCGAAAAAAATCTTGGAGTTCACTTTTCAGGGTCTTTGAACAGTCTTTGACCCCTGTTTCAAACAGCAATTCAGACACCAGCACTGTTAGCAGTGCTTATTTGAGAAAAAAATTGAGAAACTGTCCACAATTCCTGTGTCAGTCTTGTTTTATATTATTACAGATTAGTTTAATGTTGTAAGATAATTTGCTTGATCTATTTCAATGCATGTATCTTTAATGGTGCAAAGTAATATTTAAATGAGGCAGTAATCTAATCAATGTCTATTGATTGGGTAGTTTATTTCCCAATGTGTGTTGCCACGTCCATTTTAAATGGCACTGACTGTAGCAGAGAAAATGAAGTTTCCACATGAGTCAATCGTCATGAAAACTTTGCTCAATGTGGAACTGCGGGTGGACTCTGAAGACGTTCAAACACTCACACATGTTGGAGACCCTGTGAATGTTTGAGTGGAGTTAACTGCTCAACATTCCAAGGTCCCAACTTGCATAATGCTTTTATATTACAACAGCAGAATAAACAAACTGCTCAGTCAGATTTGCTGCCAATCTCCAGCTAATAATGCACACTAAAGCTCTTATTATTACTATAATGCTTCAAAAAATTAAATTAATGAGTCGTATACACTTTCTTGTATTAATAAGTCGACAAAGCCTTCCTGTTTATTTCATGGTAAGCGGCTACATCAGCGCTTTCAAATACTGTATGGGTGACAGCATCGTGCTGTCATAATTAACTCAAATGAACAAAAAAATTAATCGTGATTACTCACGCATTTTTTATAATTTCTGAATTTCCTTCTATATTTTTTGTCCTATTTTTCCCCATTTTAATGCTCTCATCAACATGGAATCATGAATCAGTTTTCTACGTGCAAAATGCAAATATTTACTGAAATAACAATTTGGATTTTAAATTTTACATGAACATTTTTCACTTGGAGCAGTTATTCACACATAATCTCTCACACAATATTACTGTCCATCAACAACAGTGAAAAAAAATATTTTGTAACACTGCTGCTTTAACAGCTCTTTTTATGGAATCAAAACAGAGCAATATAACATTATGAAGTGCACATCTAAGGTAAACTAGTACTCAGCCTATCGTGGATTCAAACCATAGTTGCATACTTCGTTTTGTCTCAAGTTTGCTTTGAACACAGCAGTCAGGCTATGTTGATTCTGTTGGTCCTTCTTGCGCGGAAGTCCCTCTACGGTTTTGTGTAGACATAATTTCCGATGACTACACTTGGTTCGATGACAACACCGGAGACGTTTTATTTTCAGTGTGGTCGGTACCACTGCACCGCTAAACTCTCGATATGCATCAGCGCACAGTCGCTGTCAGACGAACACAGAGAAGCTTCACCCGCTTTATTTATATGGACACAGACTACTGTAACCTACAACACAAAATAAGATATCCTTTATTTGTCCCACACTGGGGAAATTTACAGCCTCCAGCAGCAAGAATGTGGGTAGAAAGAAGAAAGAAGAAAAACAAACAAACACCGTTCAATTAAGTGCAATATAAATACAAAATGGATAAATTGCAGTGCTATTTACAATTGTTTTTCACATCATTTAATTATTATTATTATTATTGTTGTTATTTTTAATCAGCAGCCTGACAGCAGTCGGTAGGAACGAGCGTCGGTATCTCTCCTTCTTGCAGTGCGGGTGTAACAGTCTCTGGCTGAAGGAGCTACCTCGTGCTGTCAGGGCGGACTGGAGAGGGTGGTAGGGACTGTCCATCATAGCTTTTAGCTTACCGTATTTTCACGACTATAAGGCGCTATTAAAAGTCTAAAATTTTCTCCAAAATGGACAGGACGCCTTATAATGCGATGCGTCTTTTATATGAGCCGAGTTCCAAAATCTGGCTGAGACCCGACACGCTGTTTATATAGAGAAAAGGCGGAAGTGAGGTCGGCCAATCAGTGAAGTGCGGGGAAGAGGTCGGCCAATCAGTGAAGCGCGTCCGCGCACTTATATGTAAATTTGGAGAGAGAGAAAATGTGTACGTGAGTGACGACACGCACGCATGCGGAGAAGCGGTCGGCCAATCAGTGAAGTGCGTCCGCGCACTTATATGTAAATTATGGATAGAGAGAAATGTAAATATATGAAGAGAGGTGGACGTGAGGGAGGACAGGCACGCAGTGGGTGGGACCGGCAATGAGTGAAGGGTGGGCGTGTAAGGCACGCCTCTAGCAGGTACCAGCACATGTATAAAATGTGAGTATGTGCATTATTGCAAAACAACTTCGGTTTTGGTTTTCAAGAACCCCCGAAAATGAGTTCCACAAAGAGACACGCCTACGAAGCGCAATTCAAACTCCAAGCCATCGGTTATGCAGTGAAACATGGGAATCGAGCAGCCGCCAGAGAATTTAATATCAACGAATCCATGGAGGAAGCAGGAGAACGAGCTTCGCCAAGTCAAAAAGACCAAGCGCAGTTTCCGTGGAAATAAGGCGAGGCGGCCAGAGTTGGAAGACCAACTGGAGCGGTGGATTCTTGATCAAAGAGCAGCCGGCAGAAGCGTCTCCACGGTCACCATTCGACTAAGGGCGAAAACGTTAGCCGAAGAATTGAAAATTGAACATTTTCAAGGAGGTCCGTCTTGGTGCTTTCGCTTTATGAAACGGCGCCATCTATCTAGAGAGTGAAGACGACCGTGGCTCAGCAACTTCCAGCGGACTACAAAGAAAAGCTGGCCGTTTTCCGCACCTACTGCAGTAAAAAGATTGTCGACAAACGCATCCAGCCTAACCACATGACCAACATGGACGAGGTCCCGCTGACATCCCGGTGAACCACACTGTGGAGAAGAAGGGGACCAGCACGGTTGCGATACGCACAACGGGGCACGAGAAGTCAGCTTTCACTATCGTTCTTCCTTGTCATGCTAACGGACAGAAACTGCCACCTATGGTGATTTTCAAGCGAAAGACGCTGCCGAAAGAAAAGTTTCCAGCCGGCGTCATCGTGAAAGCAAACCAAAAGGGCTGGATGGACGAGGAGAAAATGAGAGAGTGGCTAAGTGAGGTGTATGTTAAGAGACCGGATGGCTTTTTCCATGCCTCGCCGTCACTCTTGATTTGCGACTCCATGCGTGCCCATCTCACACCAGCGGTGAAAGACAAAGTCAAGCAAATGAACTCCGAGCTTGCCGTCATTCCCGGAGGCTTGACGAAAGAACTCCAACCGCTGGACATCGGCATCAACCGGGCGTTCAAGGTGAAGTTGCCAGCGGCATGGGAAAAATGGATGATCGATGGCGAACACAGCTTCACGAAGAGTGGGAGGCAGCGCCGGGCTAGTTACGCCAAGATCTGTGAATGGATTGTAGCTGCTTGGATGAACGTTGCTGCTAGTACAGTTGTTCGAGCTTTTGGCAAAGCCGGCATCATTTCCGTGGAGCCACATGACAACGAGAGTGACTCTGACAACGAGGGGGAACCCGGCGGTTTGGATGGATTACCGATACTTGCACAATTGTTTAATTCAGACACAGAAGATGACGACTTTGATGGCTTTCTGAGTGATGCTTGAGCAAAAAACGTGAGTACCTTGTAAATAAAATACACCCGAACTCAGTTCTGCTTTCGTTGCCTTTTTAAAAACGTGTTTTAGCTTCGAGCTTCAGTGTGTGCTTCAAGCTAACGTGTTAGCATGCATGCATGCCGTATGTTTAGGCGTATGTTTTACCACTTTAAAACTGCGCCCATTCGTACGGTGCGTCCTGTATATGTGTAAAATACAGAAATGTCACCCATTAATGAGACTGCGGCCATTGGTACGGTGCGTCGAATAGTCGTGAAAATACGGTAGTTAGCATCCTTCTGTTGCCCACCTCCTCCAGAGTGTCAAGGGAGCAGCCCAGGACAGAACTGGCCTTCCTGACCAGTCGCTCCAGTCTCTTTCTGTTCCCGGCTGAGATGCTGCCTGACCAGCAGACAATGCCATAATGGATGGCCGAGGCCACCACCGAGTTATAGAAAGTCTTAAGGAGCGACCCCAGAACCCCAAAAGACCTCCGTTTCCTGAGTAGGAAGAGTCCTTTCCTAATCAGGGTGTCCGTGTTTGTAGATCAGTCCAGTTTGTTATTCAGAAGAACACCTAGGTACTTGTAGGAGGTCACCCTCTCTATGTCCATACCCTGGATGTTCATCGGTGCTGGTGAGGACTGTTTCCTGCAGAAATCCACAACCAACTCCTTAGTTTTCCTGGGGTTGATCTGGAGGAGATTCTGCTGGCACCATTCCACAAAGTCCTTCGTCATTCCCCTGTACTCCCGATCGTCCCCCTCTGTAATGGCTATGATGATAACTCAGTTTACGACTGCAAAACATACATGTAACTTTGGTCTTTTAAGTGGCAATCTGGCAATTTTTTAAAAGTAAACCTTCCATTCATAAGTATCCGTTTTTGGTGTCTCGCGCTGCCGTGGCTGGCAAAACAAACGTGCGTGGACCTGTGCAGTGCGTTTGTTGTTTTGTTTCTGGTTTATTTATAGAGAAACGTAACATCCGACGTGTGCCGCGTTAATCTCGCGAGAAAAAATTTAATCCTGTTAAAATTCATTTAAATTAATGACAATAAAAACGCGCTAAACTGACAGCTCTAATTATAATGCAACAAATATTGCAGTAGGTCACTGATAAAATAGTGGTACACTCACCTGATTTGTTTGCTCGCAGCGTGGAATCGGTTTTCACTCAGTGACTATGAATATGGGTGTGAATGGTTCTTTGTGTCTATAACAGAGTTGTGTCTAAGGACCGGCAACCCGAGGCCAAGGCCAAGGACTTGAGAAATTTTCTGAGGCCAAGGACCAAAGACTGATTTTGAAACTGAGGCCTAGCTGAGGACATGTATAAAAAAATGCTATTATACCACTTGGCAGGTCCTCATGATTTGTAACACCCCTCCATCATAACACTTTGCACTCCCTAACGCTTGAATGAAGTGTTTTTACACTTCATACATTCTTGCTGGTCTTGCTGCTGGAGGCTGTAAATTTCCCCATTGTGGGACGAATAAAGGATATCTTATCTTATTCAAAGAGTAGAACAGTCAGGGTACGTGTTATTTATACTGAGGAAAAAAAATAAAATCATATGGTATACATTTATGAATTAATGTTTTAGTGCAGTAGTTTTTTGGTTTGTTTGTTTATTGAACATAAAACATATACAGTAATAATTTGACAGAAAATAAGGTGGATAAAAAACTAAAAGAAAGAAATCAGTCTTCATTCAACAGTTATGTTCAAGGGAGTAGGATGAAGTAAAAAAACTTATCTAGTCCTACCCCGTTATGTGTTTATATCTACTAAATCATTTTTATATCACGTTATATCAAGTTTCTTAATATGAAGTAAATCAACACACTACAGGCATGGCGTTGCACGGAACACAAGTTAGAAATGACTTTGCATAGAAGTCAATCACTGACTGCAGAAAAAGCGGTAATCTCTCAGTGATAATTTTACAGTTTACCGGCAGCGAGTCCCAGGAACTCGCTGATCAGAAAAGTATGAGCGCCAGAAGTGTCTATTTCTGCTTGGCTCTCGACAAAGGCGGACGCTTTTTGCTCAGCTCCTGCCCTCAACCCCCACCCTCTCCTTGCTCGCCACTTAGTATTTGTGCTGTCTTTGTCTAACTTTTCCTAGCCTCCTACCGTATTTCATCCGAAGAACTAACCATGGAATTAGTTGGCTGGTCTCTCGATGCAATCGACAAAATTTTTTTGATGAAAAGAGCAGGGAGTGGGGAGCCCTTTTCCCCCTCGGGGACATTTGCTGCCGGATAGGCCATTGATCCATGGAGAAAGTGGAGAATGGTGTGCCTGTCAATACTGTCCGATGAGAATGTGGAAGACATCTACATTAACGGCCTTCTGATAGCAGGTATGCTGCTGTTTGGCAGCTTCCTGTTCTATCACAAAATTCAACCGACGGGAGCGGCTTTATGGAAGTGAAGAAGCTGCCGGTCATTCTGGATGGTTTGGCGCGAATGTCCAACACTCAGACTCAAGCGGTGACTGAGCTCAATCGCAATATAGATGCGGTTTTTGGAGCGACTCTGTACGATCGACAACAACATGGAGAAGTTGGAATCCGCGCTGCGGAAAGAGATTGCGGATTTGGCTGATCGCGCCAGTGAAGAGATACAGGCCACGGACTCAAGGCTGTCTGAAATTGTTGGCGTCCGTCCCTCCAAAACAAACAACACTATCTGCCCTTTCCCCTGGATGGAAGTACGCATGGAATCTAGGGCCCCTACCATCACCCCCTCCTTCTCGGCCATGGACTGATTGTCACGGTTATGTTTCAGTCTGGCCAGCAGGTGGCATTAGCGGACTTTTGGTGCACACCTGCTGCCAATCTATGATTAGTCTCAGTCTGTATTTAAGGAGCCCTCTGACATGCACATATCGCTGGAGTATTGTATTTCGCCGTGCTACTTCCTTGCTCATTGACTGCTATTGCTACAGACCTCGTCGTGTTTCGCTTTTTGAACTCTCGGTGCTCAGTATTTTGTAAGTATGGTTCTTGTGATTTGGCTCTCGCTTGCGTGTAGTGGTTACATTGTTTTTCGTTTGCCTTCGCGATTCTTATTTTCCCCCTTGCCTTTTGTGCAAGCGCTTTTTGTTATTCGTTTTTTGTGCCCTCTGGTCCTTGTTTTGACCAGCACTTTATGTTACTACTTTGTCGGTGCGAATTTTTGTATATTAAACCCTTTTGCTACGGAGACCTTGTTTGTTGTCTGCATTTCGGGGATCCACTTCCTTATTTTTGTTGTGCACGAAGCAATTATCCTATCGCTTCGCGCACAACGTGACAGAATACTCCAGCCAACATGGATCCCGCAGACCTCAACAAGATTATGACCGCCTTGACCAGCCAAGGACAACTGGTGGGTCAGCAGGAACAAGCGCTCGCGGAACTCCGGGGCACGACTCGAAAATTTGGGTTCACCGGTGGAGCGGGAACCCGATATCCCACACCCACCGCGTTATGGTGGAGAACTTGGGCTCGGTGAACAATTTCTTCACCAATGCTCGTTTGTATTCGACCAACAACCTTACAGCTATGCCAAGGATAAAACCAAGGTGGCGTTCATAATGAGTCTATTGACTGGTCAAGCGGCGTCATGGGCGTTGGAAGTGAGCAATGCTAAACCCGGCCTTCGGTCTTCCTTCCCCGATTTTGTGGCAGAGTTTCGACGGGTCTTCCACCATCCAGTTATGGGAAGAGAGGCCGAAGGTCGGTTACTAGAGTATCGGCAAGGAAAGCAATCAGTGGCCGAATACTCTATTTTGTTTCGCATTTTGGCAGCCCGTAGCAGTTACGGGGACCGCGCACTGTGTGGTTTGTTTCGCCGCGGGTTAAGTGTTGCTTTAAAGGATGAACTGGCTACCCGCGATGATAGCACCAACCTGGAGGAGCTCATCAGTCTGGCCCTCGTCATGGACAACCGCTTGCGGGAGCGTGAGAGGGAACGCATGCACGAACAAGGAACTACCCGTTTTCAACCCCGACGTGCGGGTAGTCGGCCGGCTGAACACGAGTCCAGGCGACCATCCGGACCCGAGCGTCATTCGAGTTCCAGCCCAGCCGACGCAGAGGAGGAGCCCCTGCAGCTGGTAGGAGGACGTGTGGGTCTCGAGGAGTCCAGGGTAGGACGTCCCAAGAGACTCGAGTTGGACGGTACTCTTTATGGTCTATCACTGACTCTTCCGGTTCGGGCATTGGTGGATTCGGGGGCGGACGACTGTTTCATGGACACAGAAATAGCTAACAACTGGGTTGTCCGGTAGAGGAGTTAAATGAGGTCAAGAGGGTTCACGATCTTGATGGGCGACTCCTGGCGGAAGTTAAACAGATCACAGGGCCTATAATGTTGAGGTTATCGGGCAATCATGTCGAACATCGGAGGTTCTTTCTGATGCGGTCCCGATCTGTACCATTAATCCTGGGGTTACCCTGGCTAAGAACCCATAATCCAGTCATCTCATGGGAACGCCCCGCAATTGAGAATTGGAGTCCGTTTTGCTATGCTCACTGTTTGCAGTCTGCGGCGGGGGGTAGAGGGCTTCCTCGTAACGACCCGCCAGAATCTATTTGTTTAGATAAAGCCCCGAGCTTCTATCATGATTTGCGACAAGTGTTTAGTAAGGACCGTGCTCAGTCTTTGCCGCCTCACCGGCCGCACGATTGTGCCATTGACTTACTCGCTAATACCCCCCTTCCAGGTTTGTATCAAGTTTCCCACAAGGAACAAGAAGCATTGAGGGAGTACATTGACGGCTCCCTCGCCGCTGGCCTGATTAGACCATCTAGATCTCCTTTGGGGGCTGGATTCTTTTTCATAGAAAAGAAAGACAAGTCATTACGTCCGTGTGTAGACTATCGGGGACTTAATGAAATCACAATCATCAATAATAAAGAATAAATATCCACTTCCGCTATTAGATTCCGCGTTTGCCCCTCTCCAATCTGCAACCGTCTTCACAAAACTTGATCTACGTAGTGCCTACCATTTAGTCCGCATATGAGAGGGGGATGAATGGAAAACTGCATTCAAGACCCCACTGGGACATTTTGAGTATTTGGTTATGCCTTTCGGGTTGACCAACGCACCCGCAGTCTTTCAGAGTCTTATTAATGACGTTTTGAGAGATTTACTGAACGTGTTTTGCTTTGTTTATCTGGATGACATATTGATTTTGTCTCGTACGCTTAAAGAGCACCAACACCACGTCAGGCTGGTCTTGCAGCGTCTCTTGGAGAATCGACTCTTCGTTAAAGCAGAGAAATGCGAGTTTCATGTGGAGTCAGTTTCGTTTCTTGGTTTTGTCATAGAGAAGGGTCAGCTGAGAGCGGATTCCGCCAAGACAAAGGCGGTGGTAGAGTGGCCTACACCCACCACTAGGAAACAGCTACAACGTTTCTTGGGTTTCGCCAATTTCTACCGACGATTCATCAGGAACTGTAGCCAGAGAGCCCTTCCGTTAACCCGGTTGACATCAGTCAAGGTCCCCTTTAGGTGGGACTCGGATGCCGACAATGCGTTTAGCGAATTAAAGAAGGCTTTTACTAACCCCCATTTTGCAACATCCTAACCCCGAAGTTCCTTTTGTGGTAGAGGTGGACGCTTCCGAGACTGGAGTGGGGGCGGTATTGTCGCAGCGTTCCCCAGTCGACCAGAGACTCCACCCTTGCGCCTTCTTCTCTCGTCGTCTCAGTCCCACGGAGACCAACTATGATGTGGGAAATCGTGAATTACTGGCCGTCGTTTCAGCTCTACAAGAGTGGAGGCACTGGCTCGAGGGGACTAAGGAACCCTTCACTGTGTACACCGACCACAAGAACCTCGAATACATTCGCTCTGCCAAGAGACTGAACTCACGTCAAGCCCGGTGGGCCCTACTACTTACGCGCTACAACTTTACACTCACCTATTGTCCAGGGTCCAAGAACATAAGACCAGATGCCGTGTCGCGTATCCATGACCCCGCTGAGAGGAGCAGCGAACCAGGGAGCATTCTTCCGGACCACTGCATCCTGGGGGCGCTGAGGTGGGAGATTGAGCGTAAGGTCCAAGAGGCCCAAGACGGAACCCAAGCCCCGGCTGGCTGTCCTGCTGGTAAACTCTTTGTACCCCCACCTCTGCGTTCAGAGGTGTTGCAGTGGGGGCACTCGTCAAAGGTGGCTTGCCATCCTGGGATGAATCGGACCCGGCATCTTGTCTCTCAGCGGTTTTGGTGGCCGGAGCTGCGGAAGGACGTTCTGGATTTCGTCAAGGCCTGCTCCACCTGTGCCTGTAGTAAGGCCTCTCACCAGCCTCCGGCAGGGTTGCTTCAACCCCTTCCCGTTCCACCTCGACCCTGATCCCACATCTCCATGGACTTTGTCACTGGCCTCCCTCCTTCCCGGGGAAAGTACGTTATTCTTACCATTGTGGACCGCTTCTCTAAAACTGCTCATTTTGTTCCCTTGTCAAAGTTACCGTCTGCCTTGGAGACCGCTGACTTTCTCGTTCGCCATGTCTTCCGGCTCCATGGGATTCCCGTGGACATTGTGTCGGACCGGGGACCCCAATTTGTCTCCAGGGTGTGGAAGCGGGCTACCACCCGCAGTCCAACGGACAGACTGAGTGCATGAACCAGGACCTGGAGGCGGCTCTGCGTTGCGTGTGTCTCCATCGTCCCTCATCATGGTCTGTTCACCTGCCCTGGGTGGAATATGCCCATAACACTCTCGTCTCGTCAGCCACAGGTCGGTCTCCTTTCATGTATGCCTATGGCTATCAGCCGCCGCTTTTTCCATCACAAGAAGGGCAGGTGGAAGTCCCGTCTGTGCAGCGTCATCTGAGACGGGCTCATCGTATGTGGAAAGAGACCAGGGCCGCGTTGTCTCGCACCGCCTCCAGGAACCGGATGATCGCAGGTCGTCGTCGTCGCCCGGCGCCGGCCTATCAGGTGGGCCAGGAAGTGTGGCTGTCGACGAGGGATCTGCGTCTGGCCGGCACTTCGAGCAAGTTGGGGCCCCGCTTCACGGGACCGTTCGTGGTGGACTCGATCATCAGCCCCGTCTCCGTCAAGCTCAGGTTGCCGCCCACCATGAAGGTCCACCCAGTCTTCCACGTCTCCCTGCTTAAGCCGGTGGCCACCAGTCCCTTGGCTCCGCCTCCTACCTTGCCTCCTCCTCCACGGATTATCGATGGTGACCCGGTGTACACGGTGCGGGAAATTTTGGACTCTTGGCGCAGGGGTAAGGGGTTCCAGTACCTGGTCGACTGGGAGGGCTACGGCCCGGAGGATCGGCAATGCGTCCCCCGCTCCTGGATCTTGGACCCGTCCCTTCTCCGCGCTTTCCACGCTGCGCACCCATCGAAGCCGGGTGGTCCGCCAGGAGGCGTCCGTTGAGGGGGGGGTACTGTCACGGTTATGTTTCAGTCTGGCCAGCAGGTGGCATCAGCGGACTTTTGGTGCACACCTGCTGCCAAT
This sequence comes from Hippocampus zosterae, assembly GCF_025434085.1. Lineage (NCBI taxonomy): Eukaryota > Metazoa > Chordata > Actinopteri > Syngnathiformes > Syngnathidae > Hippocampus > Hippocampus zosterae. Next base: position 2,481,659 of record NC_067463.1, on the reverse strand, counting down.
CTATGATTAGTCTCAGTCTGTATTTAAGGAGCCCTCTGACATGCACATATCGCTGGAGTATTGTATTTCGCCTTGCTACTTCCTTGCTCATTGACTGCTATTGCTACAGACCTCGTTGTGTTTCGCTTTTTGAACTCTCGGTGCTCAGTATTTTGTAAGTATGGTTCTTGTGATTTGGCTCTCGCTTGCGTGTAGTGGTTACATTGTTTTTTGATTGCCTTCGCGATTCTTATTTTCCCCCTTGCCTTTTGTGCAAGCGCTTTTTATTATTCGTTTTTTGTGCCCTCTGGTCCTTGTTTTGACCAGCAGTTTATGTTATTACTTTGTCGGTGCGAATTTTTGTAAATTAAACCCTTTTGCTACGGAGACCTTGTTTGGTGTCTGCATTTCGGGGATCCACTTCCTTATTTTTGTTGTGCACGAAGCAATTATCCTATCGCTTCGCGCACAACATGACACTGATAGGCCGTCTTCATGAGCAGACCTCGACGAAGCAGCTATGACTTGTACACGCATACACATACACAACTGGAAAATCACATGCGCATACACATCCTTATTATAACCGTCTTCATTGCTCCGATTCTTTTTCCCCGTGATGTAGAATTATCGCGGCCCGGTAGTCCAGTGGTTAGCATGTCGGCTTCACAGTGCAGAGGTACCGGGTTCGATTCCAGCTCCGGCCTCCCTGTGTGGAGTTTGCATGTTCTCCCCGGGCCTGCGTGGATTTTCTCCGGGTGCTCCGGTTTCCTCCCACATTCCGAAAATATGCATGGCAGGCTGATTGGACACTCCAAATTGTCCCTAGGTGTGAGTGTGAGCGTGGATGGTTGTTCGTCTATGTGTGCCCTGCGATTGGCTGGCAACCGATTCAGGGTGTCCCCCACCTACTGCCCGGAGACGGCTGGGATGGGCTCCAGCACCCCCCGCGACCCTAGTGAGGATCAAGCGGTACGGAAGATGAATGAATGTAGAATTATCTGCAGAGCGCTCGGTGACTGTGCAGCTGGTCAGATAAACTGTGTCGCAGTTTCCCATTCATCCTCCCCCTTATTACATGTTATGTCTTGTGACTTGTTGTAACTGTCATATGCTCATTTATGTGCTAGGGTCTTTTTTTATCCTGGACTTAAATTATCCTCAGAAGAGGATAGTTCGAGTGTGTTTTTTCCCCTCTCCCTACCCAGTGTTTTTCCTTTCTGAATTCTGACTGTAATTACCCCATTGCGGGACAAATAAAGGATATCTTAATCTTAATCTTAATTATGGCTTGAGAGAGTCCCAAATTTTGAATTCTGAAAGGGTCTACTTATTCAATTGCATATGATAATAACACAAACAACAACATATACATACAATGATAAACAAATGCTGAAAAAATTGAAATAATTCAGGAGCAGGCCTGAGGATTTCGGAAATTCAAGGTAACCGTTTTTCGCTTCCGTCGGATTACCCAATGGGAAACCACGATAACAAATGTTGGGTTCCGTAAACGTTCATCATGGGAACCCATTTTTCTATTTTGACTGATATTGATAATCAAGTATTCCGAAACTCAAAAGTATGATGTTTCAAGGATCAGTATTGATGTGGCTTGACATCCTCTTCCCAAGACGATGCATGTGTAATCTACGATCAATTTGACGAAAGAATTTAACACACGTCATCATTAGTTCTACCAACAGTTAACATTAGCATTACTACACCTTGTGACGAATGTTTTATTCATGAAGTTACCATGCTACAACCAGTAAATTATAGAATAACCAATACTGTTTCATCATATTTTTCACAGCGATTAGCCTACAAATCTAATGACCAACTTGCCTCGTAATCGTGCCTCGCGTCGTATTTCGCTCTCGCGTTCTGTGCATACGTCACAGGTGAGTTTAGTGATACGCCCTCTGGATGATTCATACGAAAAATCAGACAAGCATTCCCATTTCTTAAATATCATAATTAGTAGATCTTGGTGAGTTTTTTTCCCCGCCATTTCAAACTTTCATCCGCGCGATTCCTCAGTTTGCGGACTAAAATAACAACCCGCATGCGCACATAACGTCATCTGTTGTGTGCCCCCCCCCCAACTGAAAACAAAACAAAACGAAAGTAAATTAGAAGAAACACACTCACACACCACACCACAAACACCCATACAGGCGCAGTGAAATCACATGGATCAAACGGTCAATTCAAGTGCGGTGACTTTTATAATTAAACAATTTTTCGGTACAGTGAAAATGACTCCACGGAAACGACACGCTACCGGTAACGATTGTTACTGTGAAATCCTCAGGCTTGCCGTAGTTTTTTTGTTTGTTTGTTTGTTTTGACTGAGAAATTTCCTTGCGTCCCAAAAATGCACATTATTTGGAATTGTGGGTCCCGTGGGTTAATTATGCATCTAGGACGTGGGACGCACAGGTAACGAGATGGCTGAATCTGTAAACATTCTCTGAGTACCGTATTTTCCCGACTATTCGACGCACTGTACGGTTGGGCGTAGTCTCATTGATGGGTGACATTTCTGTATTTTACACATAGACAAACCGCACTGTATTAATGGCCGCAGTTTTACAGTGGTAAAACATACGCCAGCTTAAACATACGGCATGCATGCGCGCACGCTAACACGTTAGCTTGAAGCATACGGTAGCATGCCAAGACATACAGATACAAGCTAAAAACACGTTTTTAAAAAGGCAACGAAAGCAGAACTGAGTTCGGGTGTATTTTATTTAGCCATCGTACAATGTTCTCACGTTTTTCGATCAATTATCACCCAGAAATCCATCAAAGTCCTCATCCTCTGTATCAGAAGCAGAGGACTGCACATCCCAGTTATCATTGAACGCATCACATGCTAGTGTAAGTTGCTACGCATTGCCGAGCGGAAAGAAGGAGTAGCAACAGCAAAGTCAACATTTCTCTCGTGTGAAGCTTTCCCACATTTGAAAGTAAAGAACAGAGCGAACCATGGTGGCAGCGCGTGTGTGTGTAGAAAGAATTGAACAATTGTGCAAGTACCGTAATCCATCAAAAACGCCGCGTTCCCTCTCGTTGTTGCGTATTGTGGCGTAACTCGCCCAGCGCTGCCTCTCACTCTTTGTAAGGTTGTGTTTGCCATCGATCATCCATTGTTCCCATGCCGTTCGCAACTTTACTTTGAACGCCCGGTTGATGCCGATGTCCAGCGATTGGAGTTCTTTAGTCAAGCCTCCGGGAATAACGGCAAGCTCAGAGTTCATTTGCTTGACTTCGTTTTTCACCGCTGCTGTGAGATGGGCATGCATGCCAAAAGCATAACCGGTGGCTTTAAGTTTGAACTGAGCTTCGTAGGCGTGTCTCTTTGTCGAATTTATTTTCAGGGGTTCTTAGAAACCAAAACCGGAGTTGTTTTGCAACAATGCACATTGCCACACTCTATACAGGTGTTGGTACCTGCTTGCGGCGTCCCTTTAGCGTCCACTTACATGCCCACCCTTCACCCATTGGCGGACTGCTCCCCAGCTTGCCTGGCCACAGTCACTTCCGCCTTTTCTCTATATAAACAGTGTGTCGGCTGTCAGTCAGATTTTGGAACTCAGCGCATACAAAGGACGCTCCGCACCATTAGGCGTCCTGTGCATTTTGGAGAAAATTTAAGACTTTTAATGGCGCCTTATAGTCGTGAAAATACTGTACTATTATTACCACGACCACTAATACTACATTAATTTAATAACATCAACTTCACAATAATAATAATAAATAATTAAAGCAACCATGATTTTAAACTATGTATTATCAATATTCATTATTCCAAACATGAGAAAGCATTCAGCAAACATAACTGGAATCAGGCAAAAGGACTCTAAATCCCAATGGCCAAACCTGGAAGTGAAGTGCCGACATATTAACTCGCGCTGTAACGCAAATTACTTGGTTCAAACAAACATTCTAGTGCGACCGCACAAAAGTGACGACTGTGCAAAAATAACTAAATAAAAGACACCACTGTTACAGAAAGCCTTTGCACGCTATTTAAACTGCCGATCGCGAACGCAACAAACCATGATTGAAACTAACCGTGATGCCGCTCTTTACATGTTGCGCTAACTGTTGTGTGTCTGTCTGTCAGTGGCAGACCCGCCCCTCTTACAGGGCCAGAGTTAATCCATCAATATGGGTTTCCTTGGATGGAATTTATTAGATTCTTTTGTGATTTTTGCGGTCCTTATACAAGGGTTTCGAGGCCCTAATCCCTCATTGTGTCGGAGGACCGGCAATCCGAGGCCAAGGCCAAGACCAAGGACTTGACTCCCGAGGCCAAGGCCAAGGACCAAGGACTTGACTCCGAGGCCAAGGCCAAGGACCAAGGACCGCTCCTCGAGCCGGTCCTCGAGGCCAAGGACCGGCTCGAGGAACACATCTCTGGTCTATAGTGCCCTGCGACTGACTGGCGACCAATTGAGCGTGCAGTTTGCCTTCCACCCGAATTAAGTAGGAACATTATTCAGCACCAGTGTTCCTCTGTTCAGGATAAGCAGTGTTGAAAATGGATGGATGGCTGTAGCAGTATGTGATGGAGGGCACATGAAGTAGTTGACTTGTTGGTACTGTAATACAGAAGAAATATAATGTACATATCTACCAAAGTAATCAGAGGATGAGTTGATATAATCAATATTCTGCCTGCCAGCCACCTGAAAATGAAAATTACTTTGCTGGGACAGTACAAGTGTGGTGGGAGACTTCACAGCAGTTCAGCAGTCTGCAGTCTTCTTGATCTCATTCTCAGTTGATTACTTTCTACTATGTTGTCCCGTCTCTTCTATAGTGTACGCACATACAGATCCCTCAGGTTGAGCGTACACATGCAGTCATCCTGAGTAAACCAGCTTGGATGTGGGGAGCTGAAATGGGAGCCAACGATCGGGGAGTTTGTATCGGGAACGAGGCAGTTTGGACTCGGGAGGCTGTCATTCCTGGAGATGCTCTGCTGGGCATGGATCTTGTGAGGTGAGCTCCTACTGAATACATTGACACAACATCTCAAGCAACTCAAGGCTACAGTATTTTCGTCAATGATACTTTGAAAGGTCAGAGAAAGAGTAATAGATTTTTCATGTGCTGGCAAGTGCGAGCAGTATATTTTCTCTTTTAAATTATTATTCTTGAGGGCGGCCCAGTGGTCAGCACGTCGACCTCAGAGTCCAGAGGTCGTGGGTTCGATTCCAGCTCCGGCCTCCCTGTGTGGAGTTTGCAAGTTCTCCCCGTGTCTGTGTGGGTTTTCTCTGACTACTCCGGTTTTGTCACGTTGCGTAGTGGACCCCAAAAGGCAGGCAGGAGGGAGGAGCAGGGTGGATTTGAATATGTGTATTGATAAAACACAGAAAACTAAATCCAAAACAAAGTAATGAAAACAAAATGAATCCAAAGTAACAAACAAAAACCATGGCAGAAACTAAAAACTCTCAATAACAAAAACATGACCAAAACATGACTGAAACAAACATGACAGTAGCATACCAACACCCAGTGATGTGCCCGACTGCCGAGGCTCTGATGCGTGTGCTGAGTAAACCGGAAGAAAATCTGCGAAGCGCGCATCGAGGCGTTTGTCAATTATGCTTGTGGCCACGCCCGATGCCTCGGCGCGTTGCTCCGCCCGAAGCCTCGCGGGACGGGATTCCTACGTCACCGCCAACAAATAGTTTTGCGGGTGAATCTAAATAAATTCGGCGCACCGGAATGACAATGAGCTGACAGGTGACACTGACTAGAGGTAAGATCGGGCCGCCCGAGCCCACGGCTCAGGTCGGGCTTCTCTCTCGCTGACTTTTTGTTTTTGTTCGTTACGAGGCCGTGAATAGTTTTGGCCACGAGAGACCGTGGTTCGCAAAAAAACCCAGAAGTGGCCTCATCACAACACGTACTATACTAAACTCTCGCAATGACAATTCAAAGAACTTCTTCATGTCTCTATGATCCAGCTGTCATTGTTCTTCTTTGTCTCGCTGCTTCTCTCTCATCAAGTGCCACGCTCGATTCTTAAGGATGTACTGCTGCTGTGGTGAATGGCCCAACTTTCAAACTGTCAAAATGACGGAAGAGTTGTAGGAAAAATTTAAGGCAATTTTTCCTACAACTATTAAAAAAAAACCCAGTCAATGATGGGAAATTGTCGGTCAATGTACCCTCTGCTGAAACAGAAATACATGTTTAAAGGATGTAAATAATTATACAGACTTGTTTAACTTAGATTTTGTGGAAAAGACGGGCTTTAATTTGTTATCACAAATCAACCCTCCTCCTCCGGAGTCATCACAAATGAAATGGGAAATGTCGGGTTTGCTTCGGGCTCGGGCCTGCAAATCAAGTTAATTGGTTGGGCTCGGGCCGGGTCGGGCTTAAATACCAGCGGGCCGGGTCGGGTGGTTTCTTTTTGGGCCCGATCTTACCTCTACATCAAATCCATGGTATCATTTTAATCACTGTCGTGCCATTTATTTTCCACATGATGGCGCAGGAGTACAAATAAAGCCTCATGATGCTTCGGCCCAGGAACGAACCAATTGGATGGAAAGCCTCATTGCTTCATGAGGCTTTATTTTCCCATCACTACCAACAGCCACAAACAAACATGACAGCAGCAAAAAGGAACAATGACCCAACACTGAGTGTTGGGCGGGAGTCCTTTTATACAACAAATAATTACATAATGACCAACAGTTGTGCAGCTGCAGGGGGAGCCCTATAGTGCCACCTGTTGGTCCCAAACCAAATCATGACAGGTTTCCTCCCACATTCCAAAAACATGCATCGCAGGCTGATTGAACACTGTAAATCAGGGGTGCCCATTACGTCGATCCTGATCTACCGGTAGATCTAAGACGCGTCCCAAGTAGATCCGAGGAGCGTGGAGGAGAAAAAAAAACCAAATAACCATTTGTGTGTCTTTGAACATGATAGTAATATATATTTTTTGTGTTCATGCACGCTGCACCCTAATCATCCTATCAGTCTCGTTTTCACAAAAAAAATCTAAAATAAAAAAAAAATAAAGCAGGTAAATCTTGAATTTACGGTGGCGCGTGATTACGTCGCCGGAAATTGTTAGCTCTCAGCAGTCTGCAATTGCAGCTTGTGATCAGAGCTGTTGCGCAGCTATCTTTTATCGTCATTATTCTCATTCACAGTTTGCTTCGGGTACAATTCACCGAGGGCACGGAAAAAGAGTAGGAATCTAGGAGGGCACAGGGAAGCACTTTAAAATGGTACGTGTGAGCTACGATAGTTAACAGGCTGCAAAAGTGCATTGCATGCCTCAGTTTCAGGCTGTTTCTCGTCATGGCGTGCGTGCGTGCGTGTGTGCCTGCGTGCGTGCCTGTGTGCGCGCGCGCTGGTAAGGGTAGATCCCGGGAGGTTAGTTGATGGAAAAGTAGATCTTCGGTCCAAAATGTTTGGGCACCCCTGCTGTAAATTGTCCCGAGGTGTGATCGTGAGTGCGAATGGTTTTCGTTTGTCTCTGTGTGCCCTGCGATTGGCTGGCATCCGGTTCAGGGTGTACCCCGTCTACTGCCCAAAGACGGCTGGAATAGGCTCCAGCATCCCCCGCGACTCTTGTAAGAATAAACGGATCGGAAAATGGATCGATGGATGAATGGATACTTTGAAAATAAACTGAGTATTGATGCACACTTTTGCTATATGGCCACTCCGCCTCCTAGAACATTCAAATCTCTAGATTGTGATGGCAATAATCCACATCTTCCTCGCAGACACCTGAAGCTTTCATCCAACATTCACTCACATTAACAATTGGTCAAAATCCAAGCCTTCTTTTGCTGGAAACGTTTATTCATTTGTTACCTCATAGGTGTCAAACTCTGGTCCTGGAGGGTCGCTGCCCTGCATGTTTTCCAAGTCTCCCTGTTGCAACACACCTGATTCAAATGATCAGATCATCAGCAAGCTCTGCGCAAGCCTGACATTGAACCTGTTCATTTGAATCAGGTGTGTTGCAACAGGGAGACTTGGAAAACATGCAGGGCAGTGGCCCTCCAGGACCTGAGTTTGACACCTATTGTTACCTTGTCCCTGTTGTACAGTATTATTTTTATGTTCAAGACAAACATGTGAAAGAAACCCATGAATTTTTCACCTCAGGCTGGGCCTGGAACGTGGTGACAGCGCATGGGCAGCGCTCACTGTCATCACTGGCCTGCTGGAGCGGCACGGACAAGGCGGTCAAAGCAGGGAAGATTCAGAACCTTTGAGCTACCATAACACCTTCCTTCTGGTGGACCGAAATGAAGCCTGGGTGCTGGAAACAGCTGGAAGACTGTGGGTGGCACGGAAGATCTCAGGTGATTACTCTTGGCTTGTTGGACATTTTTGTCGCTAAGCCATTTTTCATGAAATAATTGGGCATGTAGCAGTCACAAATTGGGCAAGTACTGATATCATTATTTTTTGAGTCTACATCACAACGAGGCCGAATTCACAGTTTCTGTCGGCCTTTGCCGTTCATTCATTTTCAGGCTATTGAAGCGCATAGGTGTCAAAACATGTCATCAACTCATTTTGACCAATGCTGTGCATATAACTGGAGAAAAAAATGAATTTCGACAGCATGAGACATTTTAGTGGAGGATCGGTTTTCCCTTCCCCATAAAATCAGCAAATTTGTAAAAATAATGTGCAAATTTCATTGAAGGCTAAATTTACAGTGATAGTTTTGGTCTTGTTCTAAGATGAAACAAAAAAAAAAAAACATCTGGTACTCTCCTGTTTCAAAAATTACAAAACAATGGTAACTTGTTGTCAAGTCACATTTGCTATTTATTTACAGATGCAAAACTTAATCATGTCAAGAAAAGGAAGCAAAATGAAAAAGGAGGCAATTTTTAGTGAAGGGTATCATCATTTTTGTCCTGACTGGTTCTGCTTGCTTATCATAATTATGTTGTGCCACTATTCATAAGCAAATCCTAATTTCGTTTTCAGGGGTTTCTTTATTTCATTATTATTATTATTTATTTTTATGATTTTGGTGGGTGGAGGGACAATTTTTACTTATATCAGTCATTTCAGTGACCATTCTGGGGTTGTCTTATTCTTTCACGAAAGGGAATGAAGAATTGTGTCCATGTGTAAAAGCCAATTTCCCTTTTCAGAGGGAGTGACTAACATCTCCAACCAGTTGACTATCGGCACCGAGATCTCCGCAGAGCATCCAGAGCTGCGGAGTGTGGCCCGGGCACAGGGCTGGTGGGATGGTGTAGGAAAGTTTAACTTCTCACAAGTCTTCGGCCTTGAGAAGCAACCTGTCAGGATGGAGCTTGCCAAAAAGCGATATAAGGGGGGTGCAGAGTTACTACAGCAACATGACGGTGAGGGTTGCAGGCTTTCAAAGCACTCAGAAAAAAAACGGCATTTGTTTTATCTAGGGCTGTTTACATTAAAAATGCATTCAAAGCTTTACAGATTAACTTAATGTGACATTCTATAAGCATTTGAATGCACACACTCTACTGTTAAATGTTTTCGTACTTTTGGACAAGTTGTTGTTCTCTAACAAAGATTGAATGGCAAAATTCACAACAGGTGTTTGATCCTTGAATTGACCAATAAATGTCCTGGATCAAGTAGAGCTGATGTTTAAACAGTCGTCCTCATCATGCTGTTCACATTTTGACATCATCAGACAAGATGACACCCAAGAATGGCTCATCAGTATCTTGACATTGTGATGCTTCAAACAGGAAGTTCTCATGGAAGTGGCCACTGAGCTTAGACTGTCACAGAGTGTCATTGGCAGGTTGCAACAGAGAGACTGGAAGATTCACAGAAAGTAGGTGAGAGGCGCCCAAGAGTCATGTCAGAACATTCAAAATCAGTGTGGTCAGCATACAAGGCATACTGCATGGGGCACCTGACCACACCACCGGGCGCAGATGTTATCGTGTTGCATGGGTCAGGGAGCATTTACACTGGACAAGGGACCAGTGGGCCTTAGTGCTGTTCTCTGATGAAAGTCGATTCGCGTTGAGCAGAAATGATTGCCTCCAACGATGTTGGGGACGTCAAGGAGAGCGTTATGCATCAGCCACTGTTGTCACCAGACAAGCTTTTGGTGGTGGCGGTGTTACTGTGTCGGTAGGTGTGTCCAGTCGGTATAGAACTCTCCTACACTTTGTGAATGGTACAATGGCAAGCCCATCCTAATAATATTAATCCAGTGATTTTTTTTCCCAAACATGAGTTTAATTTCATCTTCCTGGATGACACAATGCACCAGCACATCGAGGTCGCATTATCAGGGAAGGGCTGTTGGAGACTGTTGGACCTCAAATGGAATGGCTTGCACTTTCTCCAGACCTGAATCCTATTGAAAACTGTGGCATCAGCTGAGTTGCCGTGTAGAGGCTCGAAACTCTGCAACACAAAACCTCAATGATCTGAGTGGGATGCCATTCGTCAGCAGAGAATAAGTTGATTTGTGAACAACATGAGATGCGGTTGTCAAGCTGTAATTGATGCTGAAGTGCACATGACGAGTTATTGAGATGTTGAATTTCTTTTTGTTGTGGTGCACCCACCATGATTGTTAACTTTTGTTTCAATGAATTTTTTATGATGAGGAAATCACAATTGCATCCTTCTACTTAAATGTCCTACTTTCATGATACAGTCGAACCTTGTTACAATGTATCTTGAGGGACATAACAAATCTGGATGTTATAACGGTAGTCTGCCAACTATGATGTATAATACAGTATGAATGTTTATAGATGTAACAACATGAACATGTAATCCATTATAAACATTGAAAATTGTGTACTGTATATGAAGAAAAAAATGATTTTATAAGACATGAAACAACTGGCCAACGGGAACTTCGAAAAAATATGATAATTTTCCCAAATGGCAGTCCTGGGCATCATGGCCACCCGCTTTCGACGCATGACAGCTCCCCACCTGCACATCTAAGCTGGTAAATTTGAATGGGTTTGCTTGTCTTTCCCTGACATTCTCATGGGGTAGAAAGACTTTGGTATTTGGAAAACTGTTGACAATTTACAGTATTCTCTGTGCTAAACTTGTACTATTGGATTATGCAGTAACAAAACATGTTTTTTCCTGTATTTTATAGGTTCTGTTACAGCAGAAGTGATGATGTCTATTCTGAGGGACAAGCCCAGTGGCATCTGCATGGACTCTGGCGGGTTTTGCACCACAGGCAGTATGGTGTCTATACTCCCCAGAGATGCCAGCCTGCCCTGCATCCACTTCTTCACTGCAACTCCAGACCCCTCCCGGTTTGTCATCTACAAAACCCCCAAATTACCCAAACACATATTCCAAACATATTGAAAACAACAACAACAACATTCAGACCCTAAAACAGTCAAGAAAGAAATAGCAAAAACCGGAGGAACAAAACTCTCGAGCGGTAAACTAATTTTTTGGCAATTTATATGACGAGACTAAAGGCCTTTGGATTGCCAGACCGGTGTGGTGGTCCCACTTTTTAAAAAGGGCTACCGGAGGGTGTGTTCCGACTATAGGGGGATCACACTCCTCAGCCTCCCTGGTAAGGTCTAATCAGGGGTCCTGGAGAGGAGGGTCCGTCAGGAAGTCGAGCCTCAGATTAAGGAGGAGCAGTGTCGTTTTCGTCCCGGCCGTGGAACTGTGGACCAGCTCTAAACCCTTAGCAGGGTCCTTGAGGGTACGTGGAAACTCGCCCAACCAGTCTACATGTGCTTTGTGGACTTGGAGAAGGCGTTCGACTGTGTCCCTCGGGGAGTTCTGTGGGGGGTGCTTCAGGAATATGGAGTACCGAACCCCCTGATACGGGCTGTTTGGTCCCGATACTACCGATGTCAGAGTTTGGTTCACATTGCCGACAGTAAGTCAAAATCGTTTCCAGTGAGGGTTGGACTCCGCAAAGGCTGCCCTTTGTCGCCGATTCTGTTCATCACCTTTATGGGCAGAATTTCTTGGTGCAGCCGAAGCGTTGATGGGGTCCATTTTGGTGGCCTCAGTATTGCATCTCTGCTTTTTGCAGATGATGTGGTACTGTTGGCTCCTTCAAGCAGGTCCCTGCAACTCTCACTGGAGCGTTTTGCAGCCAAGTGTGGAGCGGTTGCAATGAAAACCAGCACCTTCAAATCTGAAACAATGGTCCTCAGTTGGAAAAGGGTGGAGTGCCCCCTCCGGGTCGGGCAGGAGATCTTGCCCCAAGTGGAGGAGTTCAAGTATCTTGGGGTCTTGTTCACGAGTGGGGGCAGGAGGGAGCGAGAGATCGATAGGCGGATCGGTGCAGCATCTGCTGTGATGCGCACTTTGTATCGGTCTGTCGTGGTAAAGAAGGAGCTGAGCCAAAGGGCGAAGCTCTCAATTTGCCGGTCGATCGACGTTCCGACCCTCATCTATGGTCACGAGCTATGGGTCATGACCGAAAGAACGAGATCTCAGATACAAGCGGCCGAAATGACTTTTCTCCACAGCTCCAGGCTCTCCCTTAGATATAAGGTGAGAAGCTCGGAGAGGCTCAGAGTCGAGCAGCTTCTCCTCCACATCGAGAGGAGCCAGATGAGGTGGCTTGGGCATCTGATTAGGATGCCTCCTGGACGCCTCACTGGTGAGGTGTTCCGGGCGTGTCCCACTGGCAGGAGACCCCGGGGACGACCCACGACACGCTGGAGAGACTATGTCACCCAGCTGGCCTGGGAACGACTCGGGATCCGCTGGGAAGAGCTCGAAGAAGTGACTGGGGAGAGGGAAGCGTGGGCTTCCCTACTAAAGCTGTTACCCCGCGACCCGACCCCGGATAAGTGGAGGAAAATGGATGGATGGATGGATGGATGGGACTGAAGGCTGTTCACATATTGAAGCTTTGAGTCTCTTGGTATTACCCACGTGTAAAATTAGGAACAACAGGTATGAGAAACAGAAGCTCTCTGTAGAGTGTTGTCTGTAATCTGTACTATGTATTTGTGAAAAACATTTTTGAAATGATTAGAAAAAGATTTTTAAAAAGCTATGCAATTCAGCAGTTTCCTTCTTCACAGTTTGCTTGCTGCTGCGTTACAATGGAGATTGGGAAAAATCCGACCAACTAATTTGTTCCTATTCAAAATACTATATTAAGAGAAAGGTCAAACAGATACAAAATATCATTGTTGCTTTTCCATTACAACAGGCGGAATGGGGGCGGAATCAACAGAACTAGGCAAGCCACCACTGTACAGTGCACACTTGTAGCGTGCAGGGTTCTGCCATAACATTTCACGAGTTGGTGAGTCTCGGCCACTGGTTTCGTTACGTGGTGTGGAGATGCCCCAACTCTGCCGCTTCCCCGAGTTGCTGCCAATGGGTGCGACTTGTTGTCGTCCGAAGCCCTTTGGCATCCGCCCCAACTCGCCGCTCATGAGCCGGGCGACTGCCAAGGCTCCGGGCTGCAGCTTCGGATGCCAGAGAGTGACGATGACGAGATGCAGGTGGCAGCAACATTTTTACCACAATCTTCACCATTTCATTCATTGATAAGTATGAAATCATAAATATGGTTAAGTATTGTTGTAAAATGCACTATGTGTGCTGTATATACTGTGTTTTTATGAATTAGTGTATCTCAAAATAAACGCCTACATTTTTGGCCAATCAGACATCATTGATGTCACGGCCCTGCTCAGCCTACATGTTAGAACCACCTCAGAGGAGGCTTTGAAAAGCAGTTCCATTGGAACCGCAAGGCCCTGAAAAAGTGTAATGGAGCTCGACTACTCAGTAATGGATACAATGCAAAAGTGGCTTTTGACTGTGCTTCAGCATTAGTGAGTTTATTTGTTTTTCGTTTCTCCATTTTTGTCATGTTTTCCTACCCCCATTCTCCTTTGCACTTCCAGGTCCATATTCAAACCTTATATCTTTTCTGAGGATTACACCCCCGTGCTTCAGGTGGTCTCCCCGCACTTTGGGCCTCTCAGGAAGCAGCCGCGCCCTCAAGTGGACCGCAGACATGACCTTTACAAGGCTCACCAGGAGGCACTTAACACCATGAAGACTGATCCGGTAGGTCAATTGCATGTTTTGTAGTTGAAAAAGCAAAGTACAGAATAACACTGACTGCCTTGCATTGCAGAGGTAAAGGGTTCAATTCCAGCCCTGGCTTCCTGTGTGGATTTTTTATGTTCTCCCCGTGCCTGCATGGGTTGTCTCCGGGTCCTGCGGTTTTCTCCCACATTCCAAAAGAACATACTTGGCAGGTTGATTGGGCACTCCAAATTGTCCTGAGGTGTGATTGTGAGTGCGAATGGTTGTTTGTCTATGTGTGCCCTGTGATTGGCCAGCAACCAGTTCAAGGTGTACCTCACCTATTGCCTGTAGACAGCTGGAAGAGAAGCAGATTAGAAATGGATGGATAGATGGATCCACATAAAATGCATTGCTCACATGTACAAGTACACCAAACTTAAACAAACAAAAGTATGTATTCAAAGAAGAAGGATCATTGTTCAGTGTTTTGTTGAATATTGGCATAAGCTACAAACAACTGTGTGTATTTGGCACACAGTACCAGTAAGTGCAACGTCCATTGTGCTATTATGTAGTGACTCAAAGAAAACATTTGAACTATTTATAGAAACGATTTATCAATGTTCCATATTCCTGCCAACAAACAAACAGTAATGTGTTCCTCGAACTGGTCCTTGGCCTTGAGGACTGGCTCGAGGACCGAAGGTCGGTCCTTTGTCCTTGGCCTCGGAGTCAAGTCCTTGGTCCTTGGCCTTGGGTTGCCGGTCCTCGGACACAATGAGAGATATGAGCCTCCAATCCTTCGTCCAAAGGTATAAAGTGGGCCTGAGAACCGCAAAAATCATGAAGAAAGCAAACAAAATCCATCCAGGGAAACACATGTTGATGAATTTATCTGGCGCTTTAAGAGGGGCGAGGCTGCCACTGACAGGTGACAGTCAGTGCAACGTGTAAAGAGCGGCATCACAGTTATTTTCAATCACGGTTCGTTCCGTTCGTGATCGGCAGTTTAAATAGCATGTAAAGCCTTTCTGTAACATTGGTGTCTTTTATTTAGTTATTTTTGCACAGTCGTCACGTTTGTGCGGTCGCACTCGAATGTTTGTTTGAAGCAAGTACATACCTGTCAACTTTTCGGAGCGCCAAACTGTATAAACTACCAAAAAAATCCTTATAAAGAGCAAAAAATCCGTATAACATCCATCCATCCATTTGCCTTTGGCCTCATTACAGAGGGGGACGATCGAGAGTACAGGGGACTGACGAAGGACTTAGTGGACTGGTGCCAGCAGAATCTCCTCCAGATCAACCCTAGGAAAACTAAGGAGTTGGTTGTGGATTTCTGCTGGAAACAGTCCTCACCACCACCGATGAACATCCAGGGTATGGACATAGAGAGGGTGACCTCCTACAAGTACCTAGTTCTTCTGAACAACAAACTGGACTGGTCTACAAACACGGACACCCTGATTAGGAAAGGACAGAAAGGACACTCTTCCTACTCAGGAAACTGAGGTCTTTTGGGGTTCAGCGGTCGCTCTTTAAGACTTTCTATAACTCGGTGGTGGCCTCGGCCATCCATTATGGCATTGTCTGCTGGTCAGGCAGCATCTCAGCCCGGGACAGAAAGAGACTGGAGCGACTGGTCAGGAAGGCCAGTTCTGTCCTGGGCTTCTCCCTTGACACTCTGGAGGAGGTGGGCAATAGGGATGTGAATCTCAGCACTGAGGACGATTCGATACACATCTCGATGCACTGCCAGCGATGCGATACTTAAACGATACATGGAATTTTCTGGCGATACGATGCGATACGTTTCACCGTCGTCACGATGCGATACGATGCGATACACATTAAGTTCAAAATCAATGCGATCCAATACGATACAATGCAATTTGTTGCGATATTGTGCAATTAAACATGATGCAAATAAGCGAAGAAAAAAAGCTTTTAAAAAGATGGAATTCAGTATGGTATTACAAAAAGGATACCACTTTATTCCTTATAAACAGTAGAACTTGTAAAACAACTTATTTAAGCCCTTTCACAATTGGGTTTTGTGCAAAGAAAATGTAAACAATTTGGCACCTGAGACTCACAGCTGTTGCTATAGTGTAAACACAAACAGACTATTCTCACTGAGTGTCATATATGAAATATAATAATATATATATATATGAATTTATAGCGCAAGATGTCCACCCGTCCACTGTAAGTGCAACTCTTTGTGCACTGTTCAGCGACACAGTAAACTCACTTCTTACTTTGTTGTACACATCGGGAATATGTAAGTGAACACAGACCTGTCTGGTATTTTATACCTGGGTTCCAAAACGTGCACGAGCTGTCTGAAACCCTCGTTGTCCACCATGCTAAGACTGGAGGTCTTTGCATATGAAATAAGCAGTGACCTTAGTTATAGCCATTGTGCGGTCACAGTGAGTTGCAAGGGGACTCGCAAAATAAGAGGCAATTTTTTTCTGATCCTGACCTGGTTTACCAAGAGTTTCTCCGGTGTCCGACGAGGAACTGGGCGTGGAAGCGGGGGAGCGGGAGGGAAACTTGTCGGTGATCTGGTGCCATCGTTTTAAGTGGGTCTGCATATTTGTGGTTCTGCCGTTGTATGGCTTCTTAGTGCGACATTCCTTGCAAATTACGGAGGTTTTATCAAGCTTTCCGTCTTTCTTTTCGAAGCCGTAGTATTTCCAAACATAAGATTTGAATGTTGCGGCTGCATTAAATATAGTAGTTTCCTCGCCTCCCCTTGCGCTAACTTCCATAACGTTTCGCTAGTTGTGTACTGGACTGTATGTGACGCACGGCTACCGTCCCCATTCAACACAAAACGCAATGATGGTGCATTCATTGCGCCTAGGAAAGGGCAGATAGGGGACGTTTAACATGAATAAAACGGCGCGTGAATCGGATTTTACCGATACCCATCAATGCATCGTGATGAATCGCGATTTCACGCGTCAATCGCGTCGTACCCAGTGAATGAGCCGATGCACTCGGATCGCGCACGTGCGCATCGATGTATCGATTAATATAGATTATTTTCCACACCCTTAGTGGGCAACAGAAGGATGCTCCAGTCCGCCCTGACAGCACTAGGTAGCTCCTTCAGCCAGAGACTGTTACACCCGCGCTGCAAAAAGGAGAGATACCGACACTCGTTCCTACCGACTGGTGTCAGGCTGCTGAATAAAAATAACAACAATAACAATAATAATTAAATTATGTGAAAAACAATTGTAAATAGGACTGCGATTTATCCATTTTGTATTTATATTGCACTTAATTGAACGGTGTTTGTTTGTTTTTTCTTCTTTCTACCCACATTCTTGCTGCTGGAGGCTGTAAATTTCCCCAGTGTGGGACAAATAAAGGATATCTTATTTACCGAACCGCTTGATCCTCACTAGGGTCGCAGGGGGTGCTAGAGCCTATCCCAGCCGTCTTCGGGCAGTCGGCGGGGGACACCCTGAATCAGTTGCCAACCAATCACAGGGCACACAGAGACGAACAACCATCCACGCCCACACCTAGGGACAATTTAGAGCGTTCAATCAGCCTGCCATGCATGTTTTTGGAATGTGGGAGGAAACCGGAGCACCCGGAGAAAACCCACGCAGGCCCGGGGAGAACATTCAAAATCCACACAGGGAGGCCAGAGCTGGAATCCACACTGTGAAGCCGACGTGCTAACCACTGGACTACCGGGCCGCTCCTTATAACATATAACATTTTGACATAAAGCATTTTATGTCAAAATAACGGCACAGAAAAAAACACGAAATTTTGATATTTATTGTAGATCTCCATAATACAATGTCTGGTTAATATTCTACCTAGTGGAATTACTGTGTTCAGAGTTGTATTCCGGAAATGAAAGCATTCGAGGAGACGAGCACTGTTCTGGGCAAAAGCAAACGGAACCATATGTCGGGGGGGGGGGACATTTTCAGAATCCGTATGATTTGTGCAATACGGCCAATACGAATAATCAATACTGTATTGATAATACATAGTTTAAATTCATGGTTTATGTACGGTAATTATTTATTATTATTGTGAAGTTGAAGGTATTAAATTAATTAATGTAGTATTAGTGGTCGTGGTAATAATAGTCGTACTCAGAGAATGTTTACAGTTTCAGCCATCTCATTACCTCTGCGTCGCGCGTCCTGGACGCATAATTAACCCACGGGACGCACAGTTCCAAATAATGTGCGTTTTTGGGGGGCGCAAGGAAATTTCTCAGTCACAAACAAACAAACAAACAAACAAAAAAAACTACGGCAAGCCTGAGGATTTTGTTTGTGTTATTAATGACATAAGTCATTATGGCATTTAACTGATGCTTTAATAGCATGAAACGCAACTGACGGTAACGATGGCAAGCCAACTGACGGTAACGATGGCAAGCCGCACCTTGCCTCTTGGGTTATACCATTTTAACTAGCCCGGGGCGGGGATAGTCCCCAAACATCTCCCCTTTTATAATTCAACACAATTAATAATAAACAATATTAGCGTTTCTATAAATCGAGTCTTTGGGGTGGTTTCACTATCCGACCCCTGCTGGTCTTCTACTGTCCCTTTGTGTCCATCTGTGTCTTTTCCTCATCTTGTCCGTTTGTCCCATCCTTGCTCATGTTCTCTTCCTTCATACCATCACCGCCCCGACTCTCCTGTAGTCTGGGAGGTGTCCGGTTTAGTTCTGTTGGTCGTGTAGCCTCGTTTTGCTCCGTTCGTCTCTTAGCCATATTTTGTTCTGCTGGTCTCAGAGCCACTGTGTTACGTCTGTACAGAGTACCTTCTACATCCACTACATAGGATCGAGGGCCCGCCTGCTGGAGACACACACCTCTTCTCCATCTCCCAGTCCGATCTCCAGGCAAAGGCTGCATCCTTATTGGTTGGCCAACTTTTACTTCTGGCAGATCTCTAGCCGATTTGTCATACCGCATCTTGGCTGTTTGATGCTTAGACTTCAACTTCTCCGTAACACCTGTCACTATGCATGGCTCCAATAGACTCTCCGAAACAGGAAGTGGCGTTTTCAGACGACGGGCCATCAGCCTTTGGGCCGGACTGTAGTCCATGTTGTCCGAAGGGGTATTCCTCCACTGCAATACCGCCAACCAGGGATCCGAGCCAGCACCAGCAGCTTTTTTACACAGATTCTTGGCCAGTTTCACAGCTGATTCAGCCTTGCCATTTGATTTGGGGTGTCTCGGTGAGGACATAACATGTTCAAACCCCCATTCTTTTGCAAATCTTCTAAATGTGTCATTCTCAAACTGTGGCCCACAGTCAGTGATCCCCCGGTCAGGCTGGCCATAGCGAGCAAATTGTGACTTACACTTCAGAACTGTGGTTTCCGCTGAGAGGTCAGAAAGCTGTTCAATCTCCCAAAAATCGGAGTAATGATCCACTATCATCAGAAAGTCTCGCCCCGCTTGTCTGTATAAGTCCATGCTTAAAATTTGCCACGGCCGACCAGGAAGTGCATGCGACATCATTGTCTCTTGTTGTTTGTGTGCATACTCATTGCACACCGAGCACTGGCCAACAAAGTCTTTAATTTCCCCCCGCATATTGGGCCAGTATAGCGTGTCTCTTGCCTGTCTGTAGCACGCCTCTCCTCCTATGTGACTGTTGTGTATGCGGTTCAGCATTTCCGTCCGCAGTGATCTTGGAATTATGACTCTTTGACTTTTGAAAGTATTCCATCCTGTGCACTGATTTCATCTCTGACCGACCAATACTCTCTGATGGCTCACTACTCAATACTCACACTCATGCCATACATAAACCATATTACACCGGTCCTTCAACATCTCCACTGGCTCCCCATTTTACACCGCATTCAATATAAAATCCTGCTCCTCACATTCAAATCCATTCATAACCTAGCCCCTCCATACCTATCTGACTTCATCCATATTCCTACGCCTGTTCGCGCTCTTCGTTCCTCCTCCTCTGTCCTCCTCTCTGTCCCCCCTGCTCGCCTCGTCACCATGGGAAATAGAGCCTTCAGTCGCTCTGCTCCCCAGCTTTGGAACTCACTCCCAGCTGACCTTCGTAATTCAGACTCACTAACACATTACAAATCCAGCCTCAAAACACATCTGTTTCGACAAGCCTATTCACTCAGACCATAAAGCCATTATTTTATTGATTTATATATTTTTGTTGTATTTTTTCTTATCTTATTTGATGTTGTTTTTAACATTGTACTCATGATTTTAACTGCTTGTTGTAAGGTGTCCTTGAGTTTCTAGAAAGGCGCCCACAAATAAAATGTATTATTATTATTATTATGGCTAAGGGTGTCTGCTCCTTGTGTTCAGGCCACCCCTCCATGACCAAATCCTTCAACATTTGAAGACAGGTGTCACTCGCTGTGTGGTCTCTGATTTGTGTCAAATGCTGATTAGTGACGTTCAGGTAGTCGGCTTGATTAATGTCTTCAGCTTTGTCTTGCGCACTCTGGAGCATGCACACAGACTGCCGATAATAGGCCTCATTGCCTGTGTTGACTGGTACTGTGGCTCTACTAAGTGCATCGCTGATATGCATGTCGGTGCCCGGTTTGTATGCTACCTTGAGGTTGTAGTTTTGCAATGCAAGAAGCATGCTCTGGAGACGCTTCGGAGCACACAGGAGAGGCTTGTTGAAGATAGCGATGAGCGTCTTGTGATCTGTCTCTGCTGATATTTCTTCTCTGCCGTAGAGGTAATGGTGGAATGGTTGACATGCAAACACGATGCTCAAACTCTCCTTTTCAATTTGAGCGTAGTTTTGTTCGGTCTGTGTTAATGCACGAGATGCATAGCTAACTGGTTTGCCATTCTGGAGAAGGCAACACCCAATACCCTTCTGGCTGGCATCACTTTGTACGGTGACAGGCTTTGTCACATCATCGTATTTCAACAGTGGTGCTGACGTCACAAGCCTTTTGATTTCCTGAACAGCGGCATCATGCTTAGGCAGCCAGTGAAACATGACATCTTTGTCGAGAAGCCTTCGTAGGGGTTCACATATTTCTGACAGGCGTGGAAGAAACTTCGCAAGGTATGCAACAAACCCAATAAATCTTTGCACCGACTTCACATCCGTGGGGCATCTCTTGAACTGCCCTGATTTTCTCTGGGTCTGGGTGGAGACCGTCGGATGACAAAACATGCCCATGAAACTTGACCTCCCTGACCTTAAACTGTAGTTTCTTTAGGCTGAGTCTCAGTTTGATCTCCCTGCATCTTTCCATCAGCGCAATTAGTTTACCGTCGTGGTCCTTGATCGCTTCCGCATCTGTGTCCCCGCATCCGACAATCAATATGTCGTCAGCTATTGGTTCGATTCCAGTAAGCCCTGACAATAGCTCATCTTGTTTGCGTTGATAGACCTCCGGAGCGACCGACACACCAAACGGAAGTTTTAGCCATCGGTGCTGCTCTCTCTGTCCAGTTTACACTGAAGAAAAGCATCCCGTGCGTCCACAAGCGTAAAGACACGAGCTTTCGGAAGTTTGTACAGCACGTCGTCAAGTGTGGGCATTTGGTAGTGCGAGCGTTTTAATGCTTTGTTGAGGTATTTAGGTTCTATGCAGATACCGGGGTCATAGAACTGTTAAGCTCAAAGCGTACCTCTCCCAGGAGTGCCTGGACTGGGTCTGTGAACACATCTGAGAAAGACTCAACCAGTTGCTGCTTGGTAAGTGGCCCAGTGCTGCTCTGCCCTATCAGATTCAGTTCTTCTGGGATGGTAAAATGCATTAGCCCCAACTCCACACTTGTTGAGCCCGACAGGAGGGGGCGCTGTTTGCACCTCACAACCTCGAAGTCTAAGATATGCCTTTTGCCGTGTACCACACATTCAGTTCTAGAAACCCCAATTGAGTTGAGCGTTTCTCCAGAATACAAAACTAGCTTGGACTTGCTTGAGAGTAGAGGAACGTTGGGTGCAAGCTTCCTCTTGTCTCTGATGCTCATTACATTGCACGTGGCCCCCGAATCCAACTGACATCTCTGGGGTGCTCCGTTTAATGAGAGGGTAGCGAACCATTTTCTCCCATGACCATGTACAGCACCAATGCTCTCCGGCGCATAGATATCATCCTGTTCTTCGTCAAACTGTGCGTCTTCCGTGATATTAACTCTCTGGTTGGATTGAACTTTTCTCATTCACACTTTTGCGAAGTGATTCAAAGTCCCACATTTGCGACATGTTTTTCCAAATGCTGGGCACGCATCCGCTCCCCGTTTGTGTTAGCCACCACAATATTTGCACTCGACAATGTCCCTTCTTCTCTCTCCATCTTTGGGTTTATACATGCCTCGCGTGCCCCGTTGCTGTTGTTTGTCTGATACGTGAATACTCTCTGAGATGCACTCTGGCGTCATGAGTTTCAATTTCATACCCGTCATTTCAGCCTCTCTGCACATATCAATGGCCGATCTTAGTGTCAGGTCTTTCTCCCTTAGTAGGCGTCTTCTCACATTTTCGTCAGTGATTCCAAGGACCGGTCGCGTAGCAGCTCTTCTTTTAGCTCTGCGTATTCACATGAAGCGGCCCTCTCGCGCAGTCTCGTAACAAACAAATCAATTGGCTCACCGTCATCTTGCTTGCAGTTTCCAAACACGTATCTCTCGAATATTACATTCCGTTTTGGTTTGAAATAATTCTCCAACGCGTCCAATATCTCCTTCACGTCCTCCTGTTGTGCCGCAGACAGGTTCAGGTTGTGTTTGTACACATGGCGGCAATCGCCCCCCATAAGTCTTCTCAGAGCAGCCGCCTGCACTCTTTTGTCTTTATCTCCCAAACCGGATGCCAAAGAATAATCCTCAAATTCAGCACGAAAGTTATCCCAGTTGTTTGCAACATCTCCAGTCAGCTTCATCTCCTCCGGGGATGGGATGCTGACGTTAGCCGCCATGTCGTCAGCCTCGTTGCTATCACGGTCGCGATACTGGACTCCCACCTGCGTGTCCCGCACACAATAAAGTCACAGCTGCGACGGCACTAATCGAAAATAGCAGTGGGTAGGATCACTTCTGACACCATGTTTGTGTTATTAATGACACAAGTCATTATGGCATTTAACTGATGCTTTAATAGCATGAAACGCAACTGACGGTAACGATGGCAAGCCGCACCTTGCCTTTTGGGTTATACCATTTTTAAATAGCCCGGGGGGGGGGGGGGGGGGGGATAGTCCCCAAACAGATTTCACGGTAACAATCGTTACTTCTCTGAGCTCATCCGACCCTACACACCTGCCCGGCGCCTCAGGTCTGTGGACCAGACATTATTAGAAGTACCAAGAACTTAACTGAGGCTCAAAGGGGATCGAGCCTTTTCTGTTGCTGGTCCCTCTCTCTGGAATGACGTCCCACTGAACATTCGGCAAGCCTCCTCGCTGCCCATCTTCAAAACCCTCCTCAAAACTCACTTGTATTCTTTGGCATTCGACTCAGCATGACTTAGATTTGTTCTTGGTTTTACTGTTTGGTCTTTCTACCGCCTTTATTACCGATTTGTCTTACTGTTTATTGTGCATGCACGGAAACAGCATTGGTTATTCTATAATTTAAAAATGGTTGTAGCATGGCAACTTTATGAATAAAAAAATCGTCACAAGGTGTAGTAATGCTAATGTTAACTGTTGGTAGGACTCATGATGACGTGTGTTAAATTCTTTCGTCAAATTGATCGTAGATTACACATGCATCGTCTTGGAAAGAGGATGTCAAGCCACATCAATACTTACCTGTATTAATGATTACCAGTAAATTAATCTTTGCAGTGTGAGATTGGAAAAAATACTCTGATGATGCCACATGAGTACACCAGTTTTTGATCCATTTATTTTTTTGGAATAAACCTGGACTACACAGCTACTGATGTAATGTTCATTGTTAATGCATAGCTTTCAAACATTGACCCTTGAAACATTATACTTTTGAGTGTCAGAATTCTTGATTATGAATATTAGTCAAAATAGAAAAATGGGTTCCCGTGATGAACATTTACGGAACCCAACATGAGTTACCGTGGTTTCCCAAAGGGTAATCCAACGGAACCGAAAAACGGTTACCATGAATTTCAGAAATCCTCAGGCCTGCTCCTGAATTACTTAATTTTTTTCAGCATTTGTTTATCATTGTATGTATTTGTTGTTGTTTGTGTTATTGTCATATGCAATTGAATAGGTAGACCGTTTCAGAATTCAAAATTTGGGACTACTCAATGCATAATGGGACTCATACTTTTCTGTATGAGTCCGGCAGCGAGTCCAAAATTATCACTGAGAGATTACCGCTTTCGTTTGCAAGTCATTTAGCACCATGCTCTCCACAAACATGCGGTGTGAAAAACCGGAGAGGGGGCACCCATCATCC
Source organism: Hippocampus zosterae (assembly GCF_025434085.1). NCBI lineage: Eukaryota > Metazoa > Chordata > Actinopteri > Syngnathiformes > Syngnathidae > Hippocampus > Hippocampus zosterae. The sequence continues at coordinate 2,457,219 of NC_067463.1, read as the reverse complement.
GGGCGCACCCCAGCCCAGTGTCGAACGGCGTTCCGCGCGGCCGGGGCCGCTAACCTTGACCAACCGGGGGGCGGCGGCGCTACGGTATCGGCACATCTAGGCGGGATTCTGACTTAGAGGCGTTCAGTCATAATCCCGCAGATGGTAGCCTCGCACCATTGGCTCCTCAGCCAAGCACATACACCAAATGTCTGAACCTGCGGTTCCTCTCGTACTGAGCAGGATTTTCAGTCAGTGATTGACTTCTATGCAGTCATTTCTCAACTTGTCTTCCGTGCCATGTCATCCCTGTTAAGTGTTGCACTAAATTAATTCACATTAATTCATAAATGTATATCAAATGCTTTTATTTTTGTTTTTCTCAGTATAAATAACACGTACCCTGACTGTTCTACTCTTTGAATAAAAACACTTCATTCAAGCGTTGGGGAGTGCAAGGGGTTATGATGGAGGGGTGTTGCAAATCATGAAGACCTGCCAAGTGGTATGATAGCATTGTTTTATACATGTCCTCGGCTAGGCCTCAGCTTCAAAATCAGTCCTTGGTCCTTGGCCTTGGCCTCGGAGGCAAGTCCTTGGTCCTTGGCCTTGGCCTCGGAAAATTTCTCAAGTCCTTGGTCTTGGCCTTGCCTCGTAAAATTTTCAAAGTCCTTGGCCTCGGCCTCGGGTTGCCGGTCCTTGGACACAACACTGCAAACAACCCCCCACCCCTCAAAAAAAACACACCTGGGAGGACACATAATAATGTGTCCAATTTTTCACGTTTGTTGTATATCTCTTTTTTTCTTTCTCTGGGCAGGACAAGGGCTTAGCCATCTATGGGATTCTGAGGAACCTCGAATCGCAGTGTCTGAATGAGATTTCAGCCATGTTGAGTGGAGAGATACCAGGCGATGAACTGGGAAATTTGTTTTTTGATTGTGTGCACACAGAGATCAAGTTCTATCAATGACAGGTGGGAGAAGCGGCCGGTTTGAAACTAAATTTTCTCGTACACTTTGGAAGATTGGGCTGTTCAACAACTTTCCTGACAGCACATTAAAAATGACAATCTGCATCAAATCAATTAACTGTTTACATTTAGTTATGAACAACAACAACAACAATAGCGAACATTAAAATGACTGTTGAGTTATTTTCCCCACCCCATCAAGTTGGAACTGTTAGTCAGGTTAAAGGTCACGGTTTATGGTGTCAGTGTCTTATTCTCTGTCTGTTCATGAAGCTGACACGTATGATGATCAACTATTTTGTCTCATAGTGACCTCAACCAGCTCATTCCTACCAGTGGAAAGTGTAAGGAAAGGCCGCGGAGAGCCTCAAGGAACGTTTATCCTCCATCACTGATACCATTATATCATCACTTAAGACTAGATGTTTTAAAATGTCTGATCATCATTTCAACCTAGGGGTAATGACCTCTGTAGTGTTAAAAATGGGGTAGATGGCACATGCAGTCATGTAGCAGTGGTTTTACATTTCACTCTTGTATGGGGTATGTTGAAAGCAGGAATTTGTTGATGGAAAACAATGGGTTTTCATGCGATGGCTACATGGTCAACATGAAATGAAGACTGCATAGAATTACATCTGTTTGAGTTCTATGTCTTAATAACAACAGCGGAAGTCAAATGAGTTTGAGGAAATCAGCAAAGTGGACCATAGTATAAATTGACTTTTTTTGCAAAGTATGAGAAAATAGCATGATGTGTAAATGTCCTATATTTTATTGCTGAAGTCACTGCACATCTCAGGGTAGAAAAAAACCCTGGCTGTTGTGGTTTAAATAGTTTTTCTTGGCGTTGGAGAAAACAAATACATGAAGAATTGTGAAATAGTGAAATATGGAAAATAGAGAAAATTAAATAAAATAGCATTCATTACCAGAGATGGGCACTTTACCCTATTTTGTGGTCCGTCCTCCGTCCGTGACGTGGGGACCCTACCGTCATCGACCCTCCGTCCTTATTCATATACTGTAATAATCAACCCCTGGTCCTTTTAAAGTGCTTCTGTCCCTCTAAATAAACCCTACCATACCTAAACATAATGAGGAAAAAAGTGTTTTTAAAAAGGCTTCTCCCAACTACTCTTCCTCTGCTTGACTGACTTGCCTTGATAGATATTTACAGGTATTTACCTAGGTTGTGTAACAAATTTTGAGATATGCCAAAAGAGTCTACACAAAGTACCTAACTATCAATTTGAGACTGGAAAACGGTTCGCAAAGGTTCCCATGCACAAATCAAGCACTACCTGAGATTCGCTGGTGGGGGAAAGGCTGGAGAGGAGAAACAGTACAAGCGGCGGGCTTTTTAAATAGATCACTGGACCCACTCCTGAACCAATCGCATGCCGGCAATCAGGTAGGGCTTCACGGCGCGGACACGGTGCTCCTGGAGGATGATGAGCATGGTGTTGATCACCCAATTTGCTACTTTTCTAAAAATGTTTAAAAACACCAGTTTCACTACGGCACCATTGAAAAAAGGGCACTGGTGTTGTTATTGGCTTTACAGTATTTTGTAAGTATACATTGGGTCCAGCTCTAGTCCAACTGTGGTATTTTGTGACCTCGAGCCTCTTATGTTGTGCTTCCATGTCCTCTCTCTTCTTAGTGTGTGTGTGTTTGTGTTTCATTGAATGGATGAGGAGCTGTCTGCTCCTCAAATTGGGTGGTAAACACCATGCTCATCCGCCTGCAAGGAGCACTGTGCCAAAGAATACTGCATCCATGTGAAAAAGACAGAAGGAAAAAAAATCACAAAAATGGCTACATTTTCCCTTAGGTGTGGGGGTGGCCAGAGAGTTACAAGGGGCCCTTGAACAATGGCGTTTTCGCAGTGGAGATGGAAAATGCCGTGGGAAAAAAAATAAATGTATTCAAGTTAGGCAAGCTATCATGTGGCAGCGTAAGATGGCTGCCGGGAGCTTCACAAGTAAACTGCATTGTTTGTCCATCCAAAAGTAGGTCTGTAATTCCAGCTCGTCGTTGTCCACTTTGAAGTGTAGTCTAACAGATATAGTCGAAAAAATATTTTAGTAGAAATACAACAAGAACTATTTAGAATTAGACGGTGGTGTTTAAATTTATTCATTCATTCATCTTCCAAGCCGCTTGATCCTCACTAGGGTCGCGGGGGCTGCTGTAGCCTATCCCAGCTGTCTTCGGGCAGTAGGCGGGGGACACCCTGAATCGGTTGCCAGCCAATCGCAGGGCACACAGAAACAAACAACCATTCGCACCCACACTCACACCCAGGGACAATTTAGAGTGTTCAATCAGCCTGCCACACATGTTTTTGGAATGTGGGAGAAAACCCACGCAGGCCCGGGGAGAACATGCAAACTCCACACAGGGAGGCCGGAGCTGGAATCGAACCCGGTACCTCTGCACTGTGAAGCCGACGTGCTAACCACTGGACTACCGGGCCGCCCTTGTTTAAATTTAGTAAATCAGAAATTAAAGGTATTGTGAAACAGAAAATGAAGAAAAAGTGACAAAAGCAAAAGGACAAAGAGAGGAAATTGAGATGATATTACAGAATACAGAGGAAATGTGAAATGAGGAAAGTGGGGAACAGAAAAGATGAAAAAACAGTAGCCTGTTTAGGATGGACAAGCAAGATAGAGGTAAATGTACCTCTGGGGAATTTCAATCAGTTGAGCATGTCTTATTTTGGTTGTGAGAGGTTTAGGTTTAGAGATATGTGATCGAAAGATTATTGGGGGTTGCTATCGTGCTGGAGCCTATCCCAGCTGTCTTCAGGCATTCGGTCTGCTACACCTGAACTGGTCAGGGCACACGTAGATGAACAATCATTCACGCTCATGCTCACTCCTATGGACATCCTGTATATGTATTGATAACGTGTTTGGCTTGTTTTCTGTGATTTGTAATCTGATTTATACAATAAAGATTGTTAAAAAGAAGGAAGAAGAAGGCACTCCATCCAGTAGGCGGCGATAGAGGCGGAATATCAACAGACTTCATCCGACTGTTTGCAGCGCTTCAAACAGTGCGTTGGCGTTCACCACTGCCATCGCTTCAACCTTGCAATTTGAGTGCAAATCATTTATTTTTGTTCAGTTATCGAGTGACCACGAGTGGCCCGTCTCCAATTGTCACCCAAGTGTTGTTGGACGGAAAGGTAATTTGTGAAATCCAAGTTAATTTGTGAAATTAAGGGCAGAGGATTGCTAGCTAACCTGGTCTCCTAACTGATCTTTAACGTCATAGAATCTGCAGCTCAAAGTTAACTGGAACCGATCAATTGTTGCGGGATAAATGATTCTGTAATTAGTAATGTTATTAACTGAGTTTCGAGCCGACGAATGCAAATGCAAAGCTTAAGAGCCCATAGTAAGGATCTGTGTAAAATTGTATTAATTCATTGATTTACACGAGGTCCGCATTATTAGACTTTATTTTAAAGGCAGATAAAACCCACACATGCTCGGGGAGAACATGCAAACTCCACACAAGAAGGTTGGAGCTGGGAACGAACCCTGCAAGCTGGGAACGAACCCACTTCTGCACTGTGAGGCGGACTTACTAACCAGTTTACTCCTATGCCGCCTAAGGCATACAAATAACGTATTTAATCGACATTTATTGAAATTCACAGAGGAAGCAATGGAAAATATGAGCAGAGTGGCGGGTCGGCATATCGTCACAAACGGCCTTGCCAGCGGACAGTCCAAAATATGTGTGTGCGGATCACACAATTTACATCACATTTGGTAGAAGCATAGAAAAACATAAAATAAAGATGCACTTATGAATTTGAAAAATAGCTCTATTCACCTTAAGGTTTTTGAGGTATATTTGTCAACCATACATTCTGGAAATTAGTCAAGTATTATAGCGCATGTACTTGCGCTTTATAAAAAAATTGAAGTTGTGATCAAGGCCAGGTGATTCTACATCATCAGTAGTTGTGTTAAGTGGTAAGGTGAATGATGCAAATGCTGTGATACATGGAAAACAATGTTGCCATCACCTCTCAAAATGCACCATCAAGAGTGTGGCTGCTTGTGACAGCCAGTCGGCGGCGGATACACACAAACTGTGCCTCAGAATGATAAGTGTAATATACACTTAACCTCCCATTGAATGTCGGTAAATGCTTCAATGGAAGCACAGCAACCTGGGAGTGAACGTGGGGTTCTTGAAATAATTCATTTGACAATGGTGTGTTCGTTTTCCTTAAATCTACACTTTTAATGTGAGTTCACTTTTCTTCCCCTGTAGTTTTTGCCGTTGTGTCACATGCTGGAGTTGCCGCGTGAAGATGCACTCAAAAGGACCTGAGTATGGCCAAAGGCCGCCCCATGGCGACAGAGACAGAAGATGGAGGGATGAATATGATAAAAGACAGGAAGAGAAGTATGAATACCATGGAAATGGACAGTGGGATTCCTATCATCAACATGGTCGAAGTGGTCCTGGCAGAACCGAGAGAAGCAGCATAAGTACAGACTACAGCTACTCCCCTCAAAAGCTGTACTCTAAAGACTCCCTGGTCAGAGACAGAGACAGAGATAGAGATGCAGATAGTAGGAGCCCAGTGAGGGGACGCTTGTCCTCTCAGGACTGGAAGGTTGCTGAAAAGAAAAGGCAAAGGTTCACAGATGACAGCCGCGATGCCTACAGCTACATATTTGAGCCTGATTGCAAAAAATATAGGCAGTCGCCAGATCATTTTCCGAGGGATTATAAACATCCGTTGCCTCAGGAAGTCAGAAGGAGTATGCAAGATTATAGAATCCAGCACAGACATGAAGAGTTTACTTCCAGGTACCACCAGCCCTATGATTTTGGTCACAGACAGCTGTCAACGTATAACAAAGCGAGAGAGGATCAAGGAAGAAATCAAAGTTACTCACCGGAAAGGAACCTTCCCCAAGATGACTCAAAAAAGGTAAAACATTTGGATCCAGAGTGAGAAATTATCATTTTTTTTCTTTTGTAATAATGTAATCTGATTTATGTTGGTGAATAGAGAGATGTCAAATCCAGAGAAAGGAAGAATAGCTCTCCTGCATATGGCACGGATCGAGCAAGGAATTATTTGGATGCATCTAAAAGACAGGTAAGTTGATCTCACACAAAGCAAGTCTTACTACAATTCTAAAAACACTTCATGAAACATTGTTGGCATTTAAGTCCCAAACCTGGCACCCATGCAGCGACGCAGCTGTTGCCTAACTCAAAACAAACTGCTGTGTTGAAGTTTGCCTTCACAAAGACAAGAATGCTCAGTCTGCAATACAGCATGACACAAAATACATTTCTATATCATTTCAAAGTCATCAAACAACATCCACCTTGAATACAAGTGGCTTACTGATGATTTGGAACAAATTTGCTGGAATTGTGCTTGGATACACACACAAGCACACGCACACACACACACACACACACACACACACACACATCCGTTCCCACGAGTGTATAAATCTAAATCTATTAAATATTGTTAATACGATGAGAATTATATACAAAAATCAATATTTCTAATTACCATCTTAAAAAAACAAGACATTACATGTTTGGTTTTGGTGTTTATATGTTAATTCACCATTGACTTTTAATTAACCCTTTCATGCACCCTGTAACCTGATAACATGATAAGCTGTCCACTGTAGTAACCGCTCTCCTTGAAAGGGTAAATGCGTTGCGTTAGTTTACGATCCGATCCGATCCTTCGCGTCAAATATGGCAGCGGCGCTGATGATTACAACAGCAAGTAAACTCGGCTAAGGTGGCGTGAATGAATGAATGCATGTCCACACATTCACAAGTCCTTAGTTTTTCTTTTTAACAGTCTCCAACAAGTCTTGGTATTGTTGATCACTTTGTCTTCTCAATTAAATTTCTAAGTGACATGAAGCTAACTTGATGTTTGGCCACTTACCTATGGCCAGCTCAACTGTGCTGTTCAATTAGTGGTGTCTGTGGTATTCAGCGTGACAGACGAATTTCGTGGTTGCGTCTCTTATTGTAAAGTATTTTCTTTTTCCTGATTTTGTCAAAACACAATCCTTGATTCTTCTTTTTGTTGTCATCTTTAGAAACTCTCACAAAATATTCGCTTCGTCGGGCGGCATCTACTCTCCCCGTTTTAGCGTAGTGGTGGATATTAGGTTTGCGGCACATATCGACACGAAAATAAGGACTTTACTTTCATTCTTCAAATAAAACAAATGCAACTAAAACGGCATGATTTGACACCTTGTATACATTTGAAAACAAAAGTTTACATACTGTATGCTATCAAAAAGAGAAGTTCTCTTTTCCTCACTGTCTGACATGATCCCAGAATAAGCTTTTCCTGTTTTCGGTCAAGTAGGTTCACTAAAATTACTTCAATTTGCTTCATGCCATAATCATGAGAAAATCTTTTTTTTCTTCTTCTTCTTCTCCTTTTTTAATATTTTTCATTGCTCTCTTCAAAGTCCCAAAATATATATAGGAAGATTACTATGCCTTTAAAAAAAGAACTTTGAAAACTGATGATGCTATGTCTTTGGATGGTTCTAATCAGTTTGAGGACAACATTTGAGATAATTAGAGCCACGCTTGTGGGTATATTTGAAGGCACACCTGAGACACACTAATTCTTTGTGTCATATCATGAGGAAGTCCAAAGAAACCAGTCAAGATATCAGGGAGTCAGTTGTGGACTTGCACAAGTCTGCTTCATCCTTGGCTGCAGATTCCAGATCCCTGAGGGTGTCGCGTTCATCTGTTCAAACAATAATATACTAGTATAAACCCCATGGGAAAATCCAGCCACTATAATGCTGAGGAAGTAGATGGGTTCGTTGTCACAGAGATAAATGTGCTTTGCTCTGAATTGTGCGCACCGACACAGGAACAAAACCAAAAGATTTTGTGAGATGCTGCCTGAAACAAGTTAGTGTCATTATCCAATTATCCACCTGATACAATGACTCTTTAGGCCATGCTGGCAAATAGAAGCCATTACTCCACAAGAAACAAACAAACAAAACAATAGATCACAGTCTGCAAATGCACACCGGAACAAAGATCTTCATTTTTTGGAGATGTCATGTGATCTGCCGAAACTAAAATTGGAACTGTTTGGCCATTCATGAGCGTCGTTGGATTTGAAGAAACAAACTGGGGAAGCTTACAAGCTCTATAACACCAGCCCACCTGTTAAATTCAGGGCTTGCACAGCATCATGTTCTGGGTTTGTTTTGCTTAAGCGGGGACCAGTGCACTTTATAAAATAGATGGTGTCACGGGGAAAAATATTATGTGGAAATACAAACATCAGCCAGGAAGTTAAAGGTCGCATGTCTGCCCAATGGATAATAACTTGAAGCATACTGCCAAATCTGTGGAAAGTGGCTTAAGGATAGCTATAGTTTTCATAAAAACCTGATCACACTCGTATTAAAAATGTAAAAGCAGAGCTGAAGCGGCATGTGCGAGCAAGGCGCCTTGCAAACTTGACTCAGTTAGACCATTTATCTCGGGAGCAAAGGACCACAATTCCTGGCAAATATTGTGAGAAGCTTTGTAGAAGGATTTCCAGAACGCTTAACCCAATTCATACAATTTAAGGACAATGTCATCAAATAATAATGAAATGTGTGTAAACTTCAAATTCTAAAGAAAATAATTGTTTACAAAAAAAACTTTCTCATGATTCTGGTATTTAGCAAATTGAAGTAATTTTGATCATCATAAATGACCTGGAACAGGAAAAGCTTAGTTTAACATGATGCATGTCATACGGAGGGGGGGGGGGGGGGGCATGTCTTTTTATGTAGTGTGCGTGAAATTCAGTCATGGCACAAGCCAAAGTCATATCGAGTCTTGCATAAGTTTTGGCCAAGCAACCCTTCAAATTAGTGACAGAAGTCTGACTTGCAAAACCGTATTTTCCGCACGAGAAGACACACTGGATTATGAGGCTCACCTTCAATGAATGGCTATTTTGTACAAAAAAATCATATATTAGACGCCTCGCACTAAAAGGCACAATCTACAATGCGTCCATTAGATGGTGGTACGCTCCTTCCATTAAACTCGAGAGCCTTCCGTTCAACTTGAGGCGTTCATGACTGCCTCTGAAAAATGTAAATTAACTATTACTAAAAATGTAAATTAACTATTACTGTACTTAAATGAAACTACGAAAATTGAAAATAACGCATCAAAATTAAATGACAAAATTAATTCTATATCCGCCTACACAATTTATTTTGTGATTTCCTCGCTTGATTTTCTTCGTGGTTTTATTGACGTAAAAATTAATTTACATTTTTCGTAGGCGGCCATGAACGCCTCTCGAGTGAAACGGAAGAAAGCACTGAGCGGACAAAGACATACAGTACATGTACTTGCTGAGAATGTGAAAACCATTAATAAAGTCTGCGTTTAAAATAATAATAAAACCACAACCACAGCTCTCATTTTTTCAACAAACTCAGGTGTGTCTTTGTTCGTCTCTTTCCCTTCTTTTCTCCCTGTCAACTCGAGAGGCGTTCATGCCCGCCTCCGAAAACTCCATTTGCATTTCCTTTATCATAGCTCCAAGAGGACAATCAGATAAGATAAAATAAGAAAACATTTAATAGTCTCACAGTGGAGAAATTCCCACTACACAGCAGTAAAGTTATGAGAGGAAGAAGTAGAAGAAGAAAATAAATAGGAGCTGCTGGAAAGGCAGCCATTCTCG